>NW_015167564.1:727832-741484 GCF_001447785.1 Gekko japonicus
TCTTTCCCCCCCCCCTTCATCCTCCCTCCCTCCATCTCTGTCTGTCTTTCTGTCTCTCTCTCCCCCCTCCCTTCTACCTTCCTTCCATCCTTCTTTCCTACCTTCCTTCCTTTCTTTCTCTCTCTCTTTCTCTTTTTCCCCCGTGAACCGAGGCCCGCGCGGCTTACATCCGCCGGGCCTCGGCAGTCTCTCTTCCCCTCCCCGACTTTCTTCCCCCTCCTCACCTGTCTCTCGCCGCCGCCGCCGCTGGGCCTCTCCGGCCGTTTGGTTGCTTTCCCGCGCACGGAAGCCAGGTAGGTCGCAGAGCGGTCCGTGCGTATGCACACGGAACGCTCTGGCACTTTTGGGGGGATTTAAACATCCCCCCGAAAGTTTTTTCAACATTTAGCATTTTTGTGCACACGTGGGGACCGCCCCACATGTGCACAAACTTCTCCCTCCCCCCCCAAGTGCCCCCGATGTCCGGATCTAAGGATCCGCACAGAGGGGGCCAGTTCAGTATTAGATATATAGATAAACACAGAAACAAATATTTCCCATAGGTCTTTTTGCAGTGTGCTCTATTCTGTACTGACTATGACATACACAGCCATGATGTGATCCCACCCTTCAAGGTCATTCATGTGATTGCTGCTGCCATGTTGATAAGGCTCACTGTGTGGGTCTTTCCCATGAAATTGTCACCTGGAGGGAGGATGCTAACTCTGTGGGAAAGACCCTGGCAATTGGCAGCACTTGCACAATTACATGAATTCACACACATCCCTCTCCTGCGTGGGATCTCAGCACTCTGAAGCAGCATATATGAAGAGTGCCTAAGCTAGGTTTGGTGAATGCAGAATCCATAGAGAGTGGATATTAAGTTAGTGGAGGACTCAGAAGAACGATTGGTGGGTGTTTGACAATAGGTCTGCTTACCTCTCTCCTTGCCTAGCTGAGTCTGTGCAAGCTCACTCTGCCCTCTTCTTGGATGATCTGGACCTCGTGACACCGCCTACTCCAACAGGGGCTTTTGGAGGCTTCTGGAAAGGAAATGAGACGTCCACCAGCGAGGTCCCTGTAGGTAACACCAGTGAAGTTGTCAAGAGTGAGTGCCTTATTGCCTGTTCCGTCACTTTGCCCTTTTTTGTACAGCCCTGTTTTAGGTCTGGCCCCCATATTTGTCCCATTCTGCAAGTTATTCTATCATATGAGACCATTTATGCTCTCTCAGCTTGGGAAGGGCAGGGGGGGTGGTCAGGAGTAGTCACTTAATGGTTTTCTAATCATTATTTTCTTTTTAAAAGAATGTTGGTTACGATTCATAGCAGTAGATTACAGCAGTGTGTTTTATGTGTTCATGGGGCTGAAGAACTAGTAACCTGTTGCCCCTCCCTTATATCATAAACACAGGCATCTAAAGTGGTGCATCTGTATTCAGCACTGCAAGAAGTGTTCAGCAGTCCTTCCCGCATGCATCAACAGCCGATTTGGATGGAAATCTAGACAATGATTCTTGTGTGCATGAAGTCAAAGGAGTTCATTTTGCCAGGGTTGAATGCTTGTTGTGCTGCCAAGAAAATGTGTGTTCTTTGACTTGCACACCCAAATTCCATAGCTTGGGCACATTGTGCCCCTTTGTGTTGCTCTCAGGATGCTTTCTGGATTGGAGAGCTTTCCCGTTCAAGTGGTTGCACCAGGCCCTTGGCTCTCATTTCCTATCAGCCATACTAATTATCCCAACTGCTGTACTGTAACGAGTAACCTCATGCTTCAGTCTCATTGAAGTAAATGAAATTTAAAGAGCCGAATGATGTGCTGGATAGTCGCCAAAGACTGGATACTTGAGCAGTCTGTTCAGATTGCCTTGTTGTGGTTTGAAGGGAAAAACCCACAAGCAACCCTGTGATATGACCAACATTTATAATATTAACATAGCTTTTCTAAAACTTTACAAAAATACAACAATTTATCCATTATTCTCACTTATACAATGTTGCAAAAAATAGTACACATAGTCCATCATAATGAGTACCCGGTTGTGAACTCATTTCAACGTTAAAGTCTTCCTCAGACATAATCCAATATTTAAAGGAGGTGTCAGCTTCTTAAATCCAGCTCAGCATTGTAAATTCTTAATTTCCTTCATAATGTCTTCTGGTTCCATAATAAATGTTTATTTCTGCAGCAAGCCCATCCTTTGTATGTGCAAAAAAGCCTCCTGAAGTTTACTGGCCATGCTCTCCGCAAACACTAACTTATTTAGGTAGTAGCAATCTAGTCCTTATTATATTTTATCTGGCTAAAGCCTTCATTATTCTGGTTGGTAAATGCTCTATATTTTTTCACCCGGCTAAAGCCTTCATTTTCTATCTGGCAAGCAGGGCTGGGCACAAAAGGAGGAGGTTTGGGGGCCGGAACTGTTAAACTCCCCTGTTTGGGCTGTGTATGCCACTGGGCCTTTGTTAAGAAGATGGGCAGGGTGGTGCTGGGGAATGAAATGGGACATGTGTGTAGTACTAGAGTTGAATGTGCTAGCCACAGTTTGGTGTAGTGGTTAAGTGCGCGGACTCTAATCTGGGAGAACCGGGTTTGATTCCCCACTCCTCCACTTGTACCTGGCTGGATGGCCTTGGGCAAGCCGTAGTTCTGATAAGAGCTGTTCTTGAAAAAGAGCAGTTTTCTGTCAGAGCTCTCTCAGCCCCACCCACCTCACAGGGTGTCTTGTCTGTTGTGGGGAGGGGGAGGGAAAAGGAGTTTGTAAGCCGCTCTGAGACTCCTTTGGGTAGTGAAGGGCGGGGTATAAATCCAATCTCTTCTTCTTCTTCTACTGGAGCATCCTAGGTACACTTAATGAACCCTTTTCCCTTCCTCTCTAGTTCTGGAGCGTTGGTGGGGTGCTAAGCGCATTGATTACTCCCTCTATTGCCCGGAGGCACTGACGGCCTTTCCCACCATTACCCTACCCCACCTCTTCCACGCCAGCTACTGGGAAAGCGCTGATGTAGCTGCCTTCATCCTGCGCCAGGTACTAGGGCTGTTACCTGCAAGATGTAGGAGGGAAGTGCCATTGCCCCAGGGGATGGGCGCATGCTGATAAGGAACCAGCCGTTGAACAAGAGGTTTGGGGAGGCGGCTCTAGCTCAGGCAGGTGACATGGGAGTTGCATGCAAGAAAAGCTGGGGAGGATGACATTTGAACAGATGGCTTTGGCAGTAGGTGAGTGCAACTGTGTGAGAAGGTTGGGGAGTGGTTTAGATTTTCAGGATTTTGATTCCCTCTGTGGTCAGCCAGAGACCAGCCCTGAGTCTTTGAGACACTCCTAATGGCACAGAGCAGACACTTTTTTTGTTACAGAAGAATCTGTAATTCTGTGTACCAGGAACAACTGCCTTGTGCAGTTTTGATGGAAATATAAACAAGATGGGGGGGGGAAGCCCTCTTTTTAATCTCTGGGGTGGTCTGCATAAATGGCTATACTTGAAAATGTGGGACTTGTTGCCTGCAAAGGAGCCTGGCAACTGAGATGTTGTGGCTGCAGGTGATTGAGACAGAGCAGCCCCAAGTGACAGAGAATGAGGAGAGTTCCATCTACAGCCCAGCATTCCCCCGTGAAAAATGGCAGCGCAAGCGCACACAAGTGAAGATCCGGGTAAGCAGCTCAGTCACCATAGTGGCTTCCTTGTCTGTATCTTGCATGTGGGAACCTTACTTGGACCCAGGAATTATGTCTTAGGGCAGTGGGTACGGGCTGATCCTATTCCTTTGCACTCAAAAAACTAAAGGACAGGCTCACAGATACTGACTTCCCACCATGTCTCCTTTCCTCTCTTGCCCTTTATCTCTTCTGTCTGTGGCCAGATATTCTGGATTGGACCACACAGCACATTTCCACTGATGGAAGGGTGTGTATGGGCGTGTGTGTACTGATCCCCACCCCCCCCACCCCGGCATATCCCTGTCTATCTTTGAGGGGTTCCTTGTCTCCCAGGAGTAGCATTTCAGGAACCTTCTTGGGCTTTGCATGTGGGAGGGGGAGTCACACTTCATCGAGATAAATCAATAGTAATTTCCAGTGGGATCAACCCCTCTGAGTTCTGCAAGAATTAACTCTTGCCATTTTAATTCATGGACCACCCTGAACATTTTCTTCTGGAGAACTGCATTGTTTGCAATGGAGAAAAGGGGTTGTGTTTTCTTGGTTGAGAATTTAGTACTGGGGGGGGGGTTTTACTTCATTAGCTCATGCTAATAAAGTGCATTCTTGGTTTGCCCTGCTACTAGACAGTTTCCTTCTCTATGCTCGTGTGTGTGCGCACATTTAAGGGTCCAGGTGGTGCGTTTGACGGCTGGGATGGAACAAGGTGGCTGTGAGGACTTGTTCCGAGAGCAGCATGGCAGCCCCTCCAAGGGGCTGTGTAAAACGAAGGGGGCTCAGTGTTGGTTTGTGAGGTGCTTTCAAAATGTCGGAGCTTCTTGAACGAAGCCGCCTCCAGACGTCCTGCTGTGGTTGTGATCATGCTGAAGAGGTGACGTTTGGCCCAGAGAACAAGGATGTCTGGTGGAAGGTCAGAACTTTCTTTCCTCGTTCAGGAAGATGATTGCTGCTTCCTCCTGTAGAATAAAGTAAGGGGGTGTTTTGTGTGTGTGTGTGTTTTAAACATACTAATTTTTACACGGACGTTTCAACAAGAGGTAAGACATCTGTGTAATTTTTCTGTGGTTGCTGATTCTAGAAAAAACACCCCCACATATCCAAATATAGACACAGCTAAGAAAAAGGGTTTTGTTAGTCTCTAATGGAAGAAGTGTTGCTGCTATGTATGTAGGAATGTTTTTCTGTGAACAGGTAGCCACAGACTGATTACAATGACTCACGTCATGTAAATGCTCTCTGAAAGTTTCCCCACCTTAAATAGGAGGTGGAATAGTTGTATTCTCTTGTGAGCTGTGCTGCTATAGTTCTGGGTTGAGATCCAGTTCCTGTGTTTTATTTTGACCTCTTATAAAGCAAGGATAGTAACAACCGCTGACCCCTTCCTTTCCAGAATGTCACCGCGAACCACCGGGCCAGTGATGTCATTGTGTGTGAAGGGCGTCCCCAGGTCCTCAGTGGGCGCTTCATGTACGGGCCACTGGACGTGGTGGCTCTAACCGGGGAGAAGGTAACCATGGAAGTGTGAGGCGGGGTGGCTGAACATGGGGCAGTGGGTGACACGTCTGTGGGGATGGTATGGGCTGGAGCAAGCGGCATTGCTTGCCATGAATTCTCATCAGTCCAGAGAGACATCTAAGCACGGTATACAAGCCCCATCTGAAAACGACAGTAGCCCAAAGAGCTGATCCGGGCAATAGGGCTGTGGACCTCCTGAGTGCACTTTCTGCTGCACAAAAGGATTACCGCCAGGGCCAGAAAGGGGAAGAGCTTTGTGGGGCTAAGGGGGAGGATACAAGTGAGCAGGCTGAAGGCGGGAGGAAGTGCCATCAAGGGGGGCACACGCCAGATGAGGCTGCAGGCAACAGAACTGATTTTGGATGAGTCATGAGTCATCGCTTTAGAGTGGGAAAGTAGCCCTAGAGGCCATCTAGTCCAACCCCCTGCTCAGTGCAGGAGATCCAGAGTTCGAGCACTCCCAACTGAAGGCTGTCCAGCCTCTGCTTGAGAGCTCCAGTGAGGGAGAACCCCTTCGCATAGTTGTTCAGTTCGAATGTTGAGCTGTTCTTAAAAAGGAAGTGTCTCCTAATAGTCAACTGATATCTACCCACCTGTAGCTTAAGTCCATTAGAGTTAGCAGGGGTGGGAAATGGTCAGAAAAATCAGTAAAAGTCAGTTTTTTCATCTTGGTCAGTAATTCGTCAGTTTTTTTAAAAGTTGGTCAGTAAGGTCAGTATTTCTTTGATTTCTGTGAATGCAGTTTGTGTTTTTCCATTTTCATTACTGCATTTTTGGGGAAACACGATGACTTCCCAGTGAGAAGACAGATTGTTTTCAGTTTAGTTATGAAGTACTTTAAGGACTTTGTTCCTAAGAGTAAAAGTGATTTGGCGAAGTCTTCCACAAAGTATAGAAACATAATTAACCTCTTAAAACATGAGACAATGAAAGTAGAGGTGATGGATATTGTGGGATTCAACATGGCACAGCTCATGCTAGAAGGAGTTGAGAAAGCAATGGAAGAAGAGGACAAGGGGGAAAAATGCTTGTGGATGCAGTGCAGAAAACTGTTGAGAAACAATAGCGTTTGTGAATAACTTTTTTTATTCATTCAATTTAAACCCTGCCCTCCCCGCCGGAGCGGGCTCAGGGCGGCTTACAAAAGAGATTAAACATATAGGTAAGAAATTATATACAATTTAAAACAAATAATAAAACTCTGCATTATCATAAAGTGCTAGTAAGTGATCAGGTACTTATAGCAATGCTTACAGAAGGCGGAACCAAATACTAGTGTTGTAATCAGATGATCTATATTGGTGGTTGGCTCATCTTGGTCTCTATATTTAGGCAACAGCACAGGCTGTTGGTGGTAAGCCAAGGACCACTGTCACTTCTCAGTTATTTGATGTTATTTGGTGCAACTCCTTAGTTGAAGGCCTGGTGAGAGAGCTCCATCTTGCAGGCCCTGCAGAACTGTAAAAGGTCCCAAGGGCCCTGATCTCTTCTGGGAGCTCATTCCACCAGTATGAAGCCACCACTGAGAAGGATCTAGCCCTGGTTGTGGCCAGCCTGGCATCTTTAGGATCTGGGAGGCCAATCGATTTTGTGACCCTGAGCACAGTGCTCTCTGGGGAATGTGCAGGGAAAGGCGTTCCCATCAGGTATGTGGGCCCCTGACCATAAAGGGCTTTAAAGGTCCTTGAAGTGAATTTGGTATGGTGTCGGCAGCCAGTGCAGTGCTTTCAGCACAGGCTGGATGTTCACCTGCATAGGGAGGCCCATCAGGAGCCTGGCTGCAGCATTTTGCACTAGCTGTAGCTTCTGGAATTGGGTCAAGGGCAGCCCCATGTAGAGAGCATTACAGTAGTCCAATCTCAAGGTGACCATCGCCAATGGATCGCTGTCGCCAGGTCATTTCATTCAAGAAAGGGAACCAATTGCCTAATCAGCCGGAGGTGATAAAAGGCTGATTTGGCAGTGGCTGCTACCTGGGCCTCCATTGTTAGTGAGGCATCCAGGAGCACCCCCAAGCTCCTAACCTCTGGCGCTGGCACCAATGGCACCCCATCAAAGGTCGGAAGTAGGATCCCTACCCTCGGGCTGCCTTGGCTCAGTCTTTGTCGGATTCAATTTCATTTGGCTCAGTCTAAGCCAACCAGCCACAGCTTGCAATGCCTGGTCCAGATCTTCCGGTGTAGAGTCAGACTGGCCGCCCAACAACAGATAGAGCTGGGTGTCATCCGCATACTGGTGACATCCCAGCCCATGCCTCAAGGCCATCTGGGCAAGGGGGCACATGTAGATGTTAAATAACATTGGGGATAGCACCGCCCCTTGGGGCAGTCCACAAATCAGTGGGTGCCTTTGGGATAGTTGCTTCCCTAGCACCACCCTTTGTCCCCGACCCCTGAAGGAAGGAAGCCAGCCATTGCAAGGCAGGCCCCTGGACTCCAGTGTCGGCGAGGTGGTGGATCAGTAACTGATGGTTGACCATGTTGAACACTGCTGACAGGTGCAACAGCACTGCCAATCCGCCCCGATCCAGATGCCTCTGGAGGTCATCCGTGAGGGTGACCAGTGCTGTCTCTGTCCCGTGGCCTGGGCAGAAACCAGACCGGAAAGGATCTAGAATGGAAGTGTCATCCAAAAAGCTCTGTAGCTGAATTGCCATGGCCCTCTCAATTATTTTGCCCAAATAGGGCAGATTGGAGACTAGCTGGTAATTAGCCAATTTGGCCAGATCTAGAGATGGCTTTTTCGGGAGGGGATGAAGCACAGCTTCCTTGAGTGCCTTAGGGAACTGTCCCTCCAAGAGGGACTTGTTGATAATCTCCCTTAGGGCATCTCGAAACCCATCACGGTCAGTTTTAATTAGCCATGATGGGCACGTGGTAGGGCGTACAGTTGAGAGCAGTTTGTCAACTTCCTCCAGGCCGAGTGGGCTGAAATAATCCATAGCCTGACTAGAAGACGTGAATGGAGCCTCGAGTTCACTTACTGTCTCAACTCTGATGGGGAGGTCACAGCAGAGCGACAGGACTTTATCTGCAAAGGCCTCACAGCCAGTGTCCAGTTCCCTAACATTTAGTCTGCCTTGTGGCAAGAACATTCACAGACCAAATTATTCTAAATAATTGGACTGGGCATGAGCTCACAGACGCAATCGTGGCTGCATAATACTCTCAGTGGCTTTGACTGCCATCTCATAGGATCTTATCAATGTCCTATAAGATGTTCTTGTGGCTCTGTCGCAGCCACACTGCTACTGTCTCTCTAGCCATCTTAGCCTTCGCTTCATCAGCCGCAACTCCTGGGTAAACCAAGGAGCCAGCCTAGAGTGAGGGCACAGAGGGCGTCGGGGAGTGATCTCATCGATGGCTGCTGAGAGCTGTGCCAGTCCTCCACAAGCTCATCTAACGAGCCGCCAGGGGGCAGGGCCATTTGAGGGCACATAGGGTCCATTTGGCTCTGCGGGCAAGCTGAAATCTGCATGCCGCCCAGACAGGGTCGGGGTGAGACATTCAGATGGGCCTTCAGGGCATGATGGTCCGACCGTGCCACTGCTGAGGCAGTGACCCAGTCCACTGTGACCCCTGCCGCGAAGATCAGATCGAGTGGGTGTCTGGCCCGGTGAGTGGGAGTCGTTACATATTGGGAGAGTCCCAGTGCCACCACGGATGGCACTAGGTCCATCGCCTGAGTGGAGGCCACATCGTCCGCATGGACACTGAAATCGCGCAAGGCAATCAGTCTAGGGTGTTCTAACGCCCAGCCCGACACGGCCTCCACCAGAGATGGCAGGCTGCTGGCTGGTTCTTTTTTCATCAGAAAACCAAAGATAAAGTAAAAGCAAACACAAGTCTTACCTTACAGTAATTTCTTTTCAAAAACAATTTATTAGGATATATCATTAAGCCAAATACACATCATATTATTAAGTGTTATACATCCTTTCTTATCTATTATCCCACCCCCTCTGGCTTCCTACAATGCTCCAACTTCCAGCCCATTCTTAAATTTTGTCCATTTCAACCATAAATAGTAATTTCTTTATCCACTCCCCGATTTCCGGAATTCTGTCTTGCTTCCGGTATTGTGCATAAGTCATTCTAGCCGTTGTGATCCTATACCACATCAAAGTCCTTTTCTTCCATTTTAAGCCCCAACAATAGTATTTAAGGTTCTTTCTTAAAATTACATTTCACATTTTTTTCCATTTCTTTATGTACGTCAGTCCAATAGCTTTTTGCTTTATCACATGTCCACCACATATGATAGAAGGAGCCCTCTATTTTTTTGCATTTCCAACATTTGTTTGACATATTACTATTTATATTTGCAATCTTTTTTGGTGTCATATACCATCTGTACATCATCTTATTAACAATTTTCTTTTAAATTATTACACGTTGATAGCATTTTTCCATAAAAATTCCCAAGTTGCCATATCTATTTCTTTGTTCATATTAACTGCCCATTTTATCATCTGTTCTTTAACTGTTTCGTCTTCCGTATACCATTGTAACAATATCTTACACATTTTAGATATCAATTTTTAACCTCCTTCAAACCATACATTTTCAATTTCATTATATTTTTTCCTAAACCCAAAAGCTCTTTTATCTGTTTTAAACAAATCATAAATCTGTATATACTGCAACCAATCATAATTAAAGTCCATATCTTCTACTTCTTTCATTTCAAACGTCTTACCCACAGGTTTCAACATTTTTCTATATTGCAACCAGTCCTCTCCTCTGTGTATCGAATATTACCTTACAGTAATTATGTTTTGTTGTCATAATTATTACTTTATGTTTGGTTTTTAATATGTTTTTGCTGTTTTGCTTGTTTTATTATCTGTAGTATGTGATTATTTTAAAAAGGAAATCCTTTTTTGCCTTAAATTTTGTACAATAATGAAAACATTGTCCTCAGTTCATTAAAAAATTCAATAAAAAGGTGTGCAATCCTTTTATCTGCAACCTGGGCCTGGGCTTTTTCGGTGGCAGCCCCTACCTGGTAGAACGAGCTCCCGGAGGAGATCAGGGCCCTGCAGGACCTTATGCAGTTCCGCAGGGCCTGCAAGACGGAGCTCTTCCGCCAGGCTTTCGAGTAGGGGCCGCCACCGCCATTGTACCGCCACCGTATTAACATCATGAGGCGCACTGGCCCTGGCATGGGGAGGACAATTATAGCGTAACATCAATTGAGCAGAGACAATTGTGTTTACTCGGAGTGGGTTATTGTTATTGGCATTTTATTATGGAATTTATATGGTCTGTTGAGCACCGACTTTTAACTATTTTATAGGTAATGATTGTTTATTGTTTTATTGTTTTATGTATGGCATTTACCTCTGTGTTCAACGCCCTGAGCCCATGTTGGAAGGGCGGGATACAAATTTAATAAATAATAAATAATAATAAATAATAAATATCTGGGTCACATCTAACCATGGGGCTGGCTATAGGGATGGTGGAGGCCAGATAATAATAATTTTTAATGAAGTCCTAGTTTTACATTTAAAATGCTAGCTTATCAGTAGGCTGACATTAAATTGTTTAGTAATTTGTCTGGTTTTTGTCAGTATTTGGTCAGGTTTTTTTTTATTTTGGTCAGTAAAATCAGTATTTTTGACACTGTGACTAGTTTGCACCCCTTGCCCTCTGTGGAGTACCAGAGAAGAAGTCTCTGCCCTCTTCCATATGATAGCTTTTTATGTACTTGAAGGACATGATAATGTCTCCCATCAGTCTTCTCTTCTCCAAGCAAAACATACTCAGTATGGGCTTTGTTCTTTTATCTGGGTGACCCAAACAGTTAGCAAATGTTAGAAGGGCCTGTTGTAGAACTTGCCTCACTCCCCAGTGCCTTTCCATCTGCTAGCTTCCCATTTCCCTCTGTGTATTTCAGAACTGCCCTGAGGGTCACCAGGAGGACAACAGAGCAGATCAGAGGCAGAAACTAGAGCAGTCCTTGGAAGCGAGACTTGGGAAGGAGAATAGAAATAGGTCACAGGGGAAGGGAAGAATAAATGAGCTGTGAGTTCACAATGGAATATGGAGCAGACACTAATGGTAGGAGGTGTCACAAATGGGCGCTGAAGCGGCAAGGAGTGCTGATTGAGGAGGGGTGAAAAAGAGGCAGCACAAAGGGAACATGAAATGCTGTAGTGAGTTATGTAGGAAGACTTGAACCACAGGTTCAGAATTAAATGAGCAATCATGCATTTTCCCCTGTAGTCCTAACACTGGATTGGGACCCTGAGCAATTTTGCTGGGGGACGAGGCATGCAACACCCTTCTTCCCAGCAAAAGACACATGCAACAGAGTAAGAGTTCTGCTCTCTTTGATCTCCTCTCACAGGTAGATGTCTACATCATGGCACAGCCACTGTCGGGAAAATGGGTGCACTATGGCATGGAAGTGACAAGTGGCAGCGGGAGACTCTCTTACACTCTCCCGGAGGAGAAGATGCTGGGCATTGGCATGTACCCTGTCCGTGTGGTAGTTAGGTGAGCGTGCAAACCCTCTCCTGCAGGTGCCATTTCAGCAGCTTCATCTGGGCATCAGATGCTCTTTTCTGGTTTACGTGTGCAGCAGAATTAGGTTGGAAATGAAGCAGCCTAGTGTTGTAGGGATAGAATGGACAATACCATTTCAGACTGGGAGTTTAGGATTACATTTCTCTGTCCCTCTGCGTTGATTTCCTGTAGCTGCAAAACCAGTACAGCATCTACAAAGCTGAGTTAGTCGCCTTTCTCTCCCTATTTGCAGTGAGTTTTATATGGGACAGCTGTGACAGTATCAGCACCACCACATTCACACGCAGTCTAATGTGTTCCAGCCCCTACTTCCTCCTCAGAATTCTCTAATCTCATTTTGTTGCAAGTGTGCATCAGACCTTATCGATCTAGAGATTGTGGCACTCCTGTTGTGCGTGGACAAGGCAGTTCTGTTATTTTCAGCCAATTCAATTATTGTTTATTGACAGGAGACGTAGTACAAATGCTACCTTTATATGCCCTCTCTAAGGATGGCCTTTGTGGTATGTCTTCTGCTAATAAAACAGGAACTGAATAGACTGACATACTCCTTCCCTTGATTTTCTAAAGCTGCACAGGGGATGCCATACTGGTGGGCTGGCATGGACGGACACTTTGAAGAGCTAATTACATTTTATTTTTCCCCCAGAGGTGACCATACCTATGCTGAATGCTTTCTGACCGTGGTAGCCAAATCCACACCTTCTGTTGTCTTCAGTATTGATGGCTCCTTCACAGCCAGTGTCTCCATTATGGGCAGTGATCCTAAGGTGCGCGCTGGCGCTGTTGATGTTGTGAGGTAAGTCAGGCCCTCTCAGGGGATTCCCATGCATCTTCCTGGTGTCATCCACTTTGATTTCTAAGAGTACTGGGAGTACTGGGAGATAGGTAATAAGTCCTTTGCTTCTCAGTGGACTCCATCATTTTGCTAAACTTCCTTTCCGCCAGTTCATCAAGGCTTTTAAGGGACATGATGTGACATAGGCCTCCAACTTAGTTGGAGGAATGAAGGACAATTTTCTTGAGATGTATGTCTCACAACGCTCTTGTTCACTTTTAGCCAAATTGTCTTATTTCTTTAGTAAGATGGGAGAATAGGAATATTAAATGGCAATGGCTTTAATTAAGGGGACAATAACCTGTGTATACTGGAGTCCAACTTATCCAGATTCTCAGATATAGACGCAGAGGCTAGGTCTCAAAATATAGTGATTTCTTTACTAAGAATTCTCACACACAAACCTACAATAAAAATAAAACAATCATACACTCAAGCTATACAGAACTAAGAAGCTAGATAGAAAAGTACAGCGACAGTTGCATTAGCAGGAAGGTATCGTTGATGGGGGCAATACTTTACCTGTCCGATGCGACGAGGCAATCCTGCAGCGAAAATAGGGAAAATACTAGGGGAGGGGCTGTGGCTTGGCCGACAATGCACATGGGAGACTCCAAACAGCGCTACGAATGGAGCTAGCAAGATAGGGTGAGGTCAGATAGGTAGGAAGTAAGAGAGAGAGAGCAATGGGGAGATGCTCTCTTTTTATACCCTAAGATGACTGGGAGGGGGGATGCTTCACCAGTCAATGTAGCCCCCAGGAAATCTAAAAAAATCCAGTTACTAAATGATCAGGAGGATGGGTTTAATGATTTGGCAATTGCAATAATATTCGACTAATGTTGACACCTTTAGAAAGAAAGGAAAGAAAAGAGTAGTAATGTCTCAGCTCCATGGACGGTCGTTAGTCTTAATGTCCCAACAATCAACAGCTGCGTTATCTGGATGTGACAGCTGCTTAATCCTCTCGTGGAGGAAGTCCTTTTGTTTTACAGTGAGGAATACGTGCAGCATCTGGCAAAGGTGGGGGGGGGGCAAGGTGCCTGCATGATGGAGAAGAAGCCTTTCTATGGCGTCTTTGCAGGAACACGCAGGCTTCATTTGCAGAGCATGGCTTCTTCTTAGTGAA
>NW_015167565.1:0-9601 GCF_001447785.1 Gekko japonicus
TTTGCTGCTCATCCTCTACCTATATGAATAGACTTGTAACGTACATCACAATGTATCTGAAGAAGTGTGCATGCACACAAAAGCTTATACCTTGAATAAACCTTTGTTGGTTTTTAAAAGTGCCACTGGACTCAAAACTTAATTTGCTGCTCATCCTCTACCTATATAAATGGACTTGTAACGCACATCACAATGTATCTGAAGACACATTAGTCTTTAAGGTGCTACTGAACTTGAATCTGAGATAAATTTACTCAGGGGTCATTTCATAGAAAAAGAGGTGCAGGAGCTCATTAGCACAACTCATTCGCATAACTTATTTGCATATGCCACACCCCCTGACATCACCGGAAGTGTGTCAGAAGGCAACACCCACCGCTCAGGCTCCACTGGACTGTTTTGGATTGCTAGCTATTGGGGAGGAGGGGGGGGACGTGCAGATCTGTCCTCTCAGAGGAGGGAGAGCTTGTACCTGAATAAAACTTGGGCTTAAAGGTGCCACTGGACTGTTTGGGGGCTTCTTGCTCTGACTGAGGGCTGCTGGGAGCAGGGGGGGGGCTTGTTGCATGTGCCCGCCCCCTGGGCTCTTTACTGCCGGAACTCCACTCCTGTGCACTCCTGCAGGAAATGACCCCTGAATTTATTATTCCTGTGGAGCGTCAAGATGAGTGTTCAGAGATGCCAAATATCAATGAAAAGCATCAGATCCGGCTTCGCAGGATTTTCCAGTGCCTTAATTTTTCCAAGGGGAAAAAATGTCTAACCCTAACCTCATTGTTTCATAAAATTAACAGTGAATGGATGCTATTGCCAATATAACATCAGGCCCCATTAGAGCTTTCCAAGCTGTAACTGAAGTTTTTCAGGTGACTGGGAGACTGTGCAAAACGGTAAATACATTTTTAATTGATCTGTAAATGGGAAGGGAGGAAAACCCAAAAAGGCAATAATCCTTTTTAAAAAGTTATTCACCTGGATGACTGTCCAGGTCAAATCATTTTTATTTATATGCCATTTTTCACATGGTGAAAGAATACTGAATGAATGTATTATACAATATTATTAGTATCATATGAAACTAACAAGCGATGCAAGTAGAGATATAAATTTTTTGGATGTTCTGAAGCCACAGTGGGAAAAACAAATTCGGGGAGGGGGGACTTAACCCACAGAGATAAACTGCAAGTTCATGTTATATATCATCACGATCCTGGTTAACAGTGCTCTTCCCATAGAACTAAGGCAAGAGGTGTCTAATGACTGTCAGTAAAGACTAGAAGAAGAAGAGATTGGATTTATACCCCACCCTTCACTTTGGAGTCTCAGAGTGGCTTACAAACTCCTTTCCCTTCCCCTCCCCACAACAGACACCCTGTGAGGTAGGTGGGGCTGAAAGAGCTCTGACAGAAACTGCTCTTTGACAGGACTATGGCTTGCCCAAGGTCTTCCAACAGCTGCAAGTGGAGGAGTGGAGAATCAAACCCGGTTCTCCAGGATTAGAGTCTACGCACTTAACCACTACACCAAACTGGCTCTCATATGAAGGTTCCTATGAACACATAAGAAGCTGCCCCATACTGAATCAAACCATCAATCCGTGAAGGTCAAAATTATCTACTCAGACCGGCCGCATCTCCAGGATTTCAGGCTGAGGTCTTTTAGATCACCTGCTGCCTGGTCCCTTTAACTGGAAATGCTGGGGATTGAACCGGGGCCTTCTGCATGCCAAGCAGAAACTCTTCCACTAAGCCACAGCCCTTCCCCTGGCTGCACATTGCGTCCCGGCCCTGGTATTCCTTGGATGCTTGCTTCCAAGTACTTGCCAGAGTCGGCCTTACTTGGCTTTCAAGAGCTGATGAGATTGGGCTTGCCTGGGCTATCCAGGACAGGGCACAACGCCATCCCTTTGAAGTTCACCTGCCACCTACCTTATCGGCTTTTTAAGTACACGGTGAAAACATTTTTCTTCATCAAGGCTTTTAAAAAAATGTTTTGTAGTTTTTTAAAAATATGTGCATGTGTGCGTGCGTGTAAGTGCACCTGGAGATCATGGCGATCTCTGGGTACTGACCCTACTGGGGGCCTGGAGGATATTCAGAGAGGTGGCTGAATAAAGCCTGCCCCCACTTCCCACCTCTAGTATTTCAAGGAGGTCTCCCATCCAAGTACTTGCCAGAGTCGACCCTACTTAGCTTCTGAGATCTGACGAGATCGGGCTTACCTGGGCTATTCAGGTCAGGGCTGCTTTAAAATAATTTTTTACATGACTTTTGAGTATGGTTTGCCTTCCACAAGTTTTATACTACTGATTTTACTATATATTATTTTAAAGTCGGAAATTTTATTACTCTTTTTTAAAAAAAACAATTTTATTGTTTTCATATATTGCTGCAAAGCTGCTCGGGCAAGGTTTTTTCCCCTGGCGATGTAGGCATGTGTGTCACTCAAGAGCTGCAATCAAACTGCACATGGCTCCCAAAGCGCTTCGGCCACTTCCAGTATGATGAGTTAACAAATCATTTCCACAGTGCATTAAGCTATCCTAAGTTTTCCCTACCAAATACAGCAGTCTCAAATTTGCACACCAACTCCTATAACCACCAGTTTAAAAGCAAAACCATATGAAACAAGTGAAACCCCCCCAGCAAAGGTGTATATAAACCTTACAATCCAGATTCGAAAGCCACTGATAGTGGTGTTCACTTAATGATTGCAAATCCCCTTCCCAAATCTGTTTGTATACAGGAAAGCTATGGGGGGAAAACAATTTCAGAGAGGTTTTGTACACACAAAATGGATTTTTCCCTGGGGGAAAAACAAAAACAACAACAAAAACCTACTCTCTTTTTTTAACCTTGGCTTTGTAGGAGGACTAGTTTATATTTCATAGCTATGATGCGTAAAACCAAACCCAGATTGACCAACATGAAATAATCTTACTCCTATTTATTTTTCCTACTATCTTACTAAGCACAATTTGAAACCTTCATCCAACTTAAGTCTCTCTTCCTCCAGACTAAGACAAGAAACCAATTCTTACTTTTAAAAAGATTACATTTTTAATTTTTATCTTTTTCTTAAGTATTACATAAATTTGTCACTGTGAAAAAAATCAGTACATAAGTTAAAATCTTGTTGTGGCAGAAAATGTTGCACTCTAGAGCCTAATCTTTTGGACAGATGAAGTACTACATTAGCTTCATAAGAAGGATAGACCGAGCTAGATCGATTTTGTTAGATTTCGTGAGCTAATCAGGGTCAGCCCTGAATAGTATTTGGATGAGAAACCACCGTAATAGTCCAGGGTTGCAACACAGAGGCAGGCAATGGCAAACCACCTCTGAACATCTGTTGCCTTGAAAACGCTGTGGGGTTGCCATAATATCACCTGGGACTTGACAACACTGTCCATCACCACCACATAAGAAGGAGCAAAGGATGAGGGGGAGGGGAGATCAGATTGCATTAGATTGCAGACAAAGATACAGTCTGGTCAAAAGAGTGGCGGCATCTGATTGTGAGCTTGCAAGCACCTGTTGAGACTCACAAAAAAGATGTGAAAGAGAGCACGGGAGGGGGGGAGAGTCACAGCATCGCCACTTGTGTTGCACTGAATCCTGGGAAGCCAGCCTACCTTGCCTTAGAATCATAAAGTTAGAAGGGACCAATGCTCCCTCTAAGCGGTGGAGCCCTGTGAGCAAAAATTCTACTTTGTGAGCTACCGGCATTAAAGTTGTGAGTGGGCGATTTGACCGCTGCATAAATTAGTTTGCTCTGGAGCCATCCTACTTGAGCGAAGACAAAAATGTGTGAGCCGGAGACTAAAAGACTGTGAGCTAGCTCACACCAACTCAGGTTACAGGGAACACTGGAAGGGACCTCCAGGGTCATCCAGTCCAGCCCCCTGCACAATGCAGGACGTTCACAATACTTTCCCCCCCACACCCCCAGT
Source organism: Gekko japonicus (assembly GCF_001447785.1). Taxonomy (NCBI): domain Eukaryota; kingdom Metazoa; phylum Chordata; class Lepidosauria; order Squamata; family Gekkonidae; genus Gekko; species Gekko japonicus. The sequence goes on from NW_015167565.1 coordinate 3,953, forward strand.
GACCACTGCTCCATGCCCAGAAGATGACAAAAACCCTCCAGGATCTTTGGCCAAACTGGCCTGGAGAAAAATTGCTTCCTGACCCCAAAGGGGTGCTCAGCATTTCCCTGGGCGTGTGAGAAGGCATTGAGGCAACCCTTCCTGCCCTCCCTCTTTTGATCTGCCTAAGTTCACACAAGCAGCACTGCTGTCAGATGGCCTTGCCCCCCCCTCTCATTGGCCCTTCCTGCGTTGCCAACCTCTAGGGGGTGGCTGGAGATCTCCTGAGACTACAACTGCAGGCGATAGAGATCAGTCCCCCCTTGGAGAAAATGGCCGCTCTGGAAGGTGGACTCTATGGCATGATACCCCGCTGACCTCCTCCTCCTCAGGTTCCTTCCCCAAACCTCCAGGTATTTCCCACCGGGACTCTTCCTCTCTCCCTTCCCGACCCCCGTCCCTTCGCTCCCTACCTGAGGTCAGGTATTCCTCGCCAGGTATTCCTGCCCCGCCTTCCCTCCAGAGGTGCGCCAGGCCACCTCCGCCGCTGCGAAGGGGAGAAAACGGTGAAGTGATGGGCGTCGCCGCCTCCTCCTCTGCTAAACGCTTCTCTCTTAGCCAATCGCCGAAGGGGAGGGCGGGGACGGCAGAGCCGCCGACGCCGTAGCCTGATGAGACGTCGACGCCTGAGCCGGAGTCGCGCGACGCTGGCCTGTTGCGTGACGTCGCGGCCGCGTGACTTGGAGGCGCGGGGTGCGATTGGAGGAGGTTAGCAAGGGGCGGGGTTCAGAGGGGGGGGGAGGGGGGAGGAGCGGTCGCGAGCGCCTCGCGCGCCCGAGGTTTTGGTTGGGCGAGAGGCTGGCGTAGGGCGGGGCCAGGCGTTGCCTGGGTGACGCGGAGGGGACCTGCCGAGCGGCGGCGTTCGGAATTCTCAGGTAAAAACAGGTGGGGAAGGAGCGCGCCGGTTGCCTTAGATACAAGTTACCGTACGGGCCTCCACCGAATAGAGACATTAGCTCGATCATTCTCTCACACACGAGTCAATAAACCCAGTCTGACACTTTTAAAAAACCCTAAAAAGTAAAGGTTCCCTCTCTCGAAAGCCAGTCGAGTCCGACTCTAGGGTTGCGGTGCTCATCTCCGTTTCCAAGCCGAAGAGCCAGCGCTGTCCGAAGACGTTTCCGTGGCCATGTGGCCGGCATGACTAAACGCCGAGGCGCACGGAACGCTGTTACCTTCCCACCGAAGTGGTCCCTATTTATCTACTTGCAATTTCTTGCTTTCGAACTGCTAGGTTACACCTCCATTTATTTATTTAGATTTTTTTTATCCGGCCCTCCCCTGAATGCAGGGCTCAGGGCGGCTTTTACCACAGGTGATAAACCCATTGAAACAATTAAAACACACTTATCAGCTAACTTATACAAACAGTAATAAATAAGTCAGCATTCCAGATGGCAAGTAGTGTAGTCCTCCAATAAGATGTAAACAAAGGTGTGTCCTGATTAACTAGCTGGACAGTGGGCAATCACCACCGATATAAACTCTGATTATTTAGCTACACAACAACCCTGTGAGGTAGATCGGGAAGAGCATGACTGGCTCAAGGTCTTCCAGTCATGATGCCTTTGAATCTGGGCCACCTCCATCATATCAACCACTTCCTCATGGGGTGTGTGAGTGAAGTGCTGGCAAGTCGCTTCCAATTTATGGTAACCCTATGGATTAATGGATTAGAATTAGAAGATGGAGTGAAAATTGATGGAAGGCACGTTAACCAGTGTTCCCTTTAAACTGAGTTAGCTCACAGTTTTTTATCCTCCAGCTCACAGATTTTTGTCTTTGCTCAGGAAGGACAGCTCCAGAGCAAACTAATTTATGCAGCAGCCAAATCGCTTGCTCACAACTTTAACACCAGTAGCGCAAAAGGTAGAATTTTTGCTCACAAGACTCCACAGTTTAGAGGGAACATTGATGTTAACAGTTTGAGATAGGCAGATAACACCACGTTATTGGCAGAAAATAGTGAAGACTTGGAATGGCTACTGATGAAGATTAAACCAAAAATGCCAAAGCAAGCTTGGAGGAAAAGAAGCAGAGAAGGAGGAGGAGGAGATTGGATTTATACCCCACCTTTCACTCGGAGTCTCAGAGCATCTTAAAACCTCCTTCCCTTCCCCTCCCCACAACAAACACCCTGAGAGAGCTCTTTCAAGGACTGCTCTTGAGAGAACAGTTCTGAGAGAACTGTGACTTGCCCAAGGTCACCCAGCAACTGCAAGTGGAGGAGTGGGCAATCAAACCCGGTTCTCCCAGATTGGAGTCCACACTCCTAATCACTACACCAAACTGATTCTCACTACACCAAGATGAACATCAAGAAGACAAAAGTAATGATTACAAACTACCGGGGAATTACACAACTTTCAGGCTGATGATGAAGAAATTGAAATTGTTCAAGATTTTCTGTTTCTTGGCTCCATCATCAACCAAAAGGGAGACTGCACCCAAAAAATCAGGAGATTGGGAAGAGCAGCCATGAAGGAGCTAGAAAAGAACCTTGTGTAGTGTTGCTAGCCACCATGGTAAAGTTTATTTATGCCATAGTATTCCCCATCATTATGTATGGATGTGAAACTTGGACAGTGAAGAAAGCGGACAGGAAGAAAGTAGATATTTTTGAGATGTGGTGTTGGAGGAGAATTTTATGGATACCATGATGGACTGTCAGAAAAGACAAATAAGTGGGTTCTAGATCAAATCAAGCCTAAAGATTCCACAGAAGCTAAAATGGTTAAACTGAGACTATTGTTCTTTGGTCACATTATGAGAAGACAAGAGTCAGTGGAAAAGACAATAATGCTAGGGAAAGTTGAAGGCAGCAGGAAAAAAGGAAGACCCAGCATGAGATGGATTGACTCAATAAGAGAAGCCACAACGCTCAGTTTCCAAGACCTGAGAATGGCTGCTAATGATAGGACGTTTTGGAGAACATTAATTCATAGGGTCACCATCAATCAGAAGTGACTCGACGGCACTTAACACAAACAGCACATGAAGGTAAGGTAAGGTAAGTGCTCACACCTGGAGAAACTGTTGGCTCCTTTTAAAGGACATGGAATATCTGCACAGGAAAAGGCTGTTGCAGTCCCATAAATACTGCGCCGTTACAGCCAGTTCCTAGCTGACAACAACTTTAGTTCCAGCTCCTTGCTTTTCCCAGTGACTCCTTGGATCTACCTTGCTTCCTGACTCCTTGTGTCTTGACCTTTATTTCACACCTGACTACACCTGTTGAACTTCTTCTCTATATCCTGGCTCCTTGTGCTACGACCTTCACTTTGGACCTCACTACGCTTCTTGGATTCACCTTGCCTCTTGCCTCTTGTGCTTCAACCTCTGAACCAGACCTGACCATGCCTCTTGGAACTCAACCTGCCTTGACTCCTGGCATTGCTCCTGACTCTTGCCTGGGGACTTGACTACAGTTGGGACTGTCTGCCAAATCCAGATGGCCCAGGGCCCTTTTTGTGACTTACTGGCATTGGTCCTTTTGCTTGGCCATGAAGCATGCCAAAACACAACGCAGGGGAACCCAGTCAGTAATTTAGCAGCTGCATTCCACACCGCCTGAAGCTTCCAAAATATCTTCAGAGGCAACCCTAAACAGAGCACATTGCAGTAGTCTAATCTGGAAGTAACCATGGCATGGATCACGGTGGCAAGGTCAGAACAGGACATATAGGGGGGCAGGTGTTGGGTTCAGTGTAGGTGATAAAACACCATCTTCACCACCCTGTTTGTCCTGGGTAAGGGAAGAACTGAGCCATGCCTCTAAGCAGAGAGGTAAAGGTTTCCCTTGCTCGAAAGCCAGTCGAATCCAACTCTAGGGATGCGGTGCTCATCTCCATTTCCAAGCCGAAGAGCCAGCGCTGTCCGAAGATGTTTCCGTGGTCATGTGGCTGGCATGCCTAGATGCCAAGGCGCATGGAACACTGTTTCCTTCCCACCGAAGCGGTCCCTATTTATTTACTTCCCATTTCTTGCTTTCGAACTGCTAGGTTGGCAGGAACTGGGACCAGAGACAGGAGCTCACTCCGTCTTGCAGCACTCGGGTCTCGAACTGCTGAACTACCGACCTTCCGGTCTGCAGTTCAGTGTCTTAACCACTGAGCCACTGCAGCCCCTATTGAATTATAGTTATTGCTAAATTGAATTATATTGAATCATAGTTATTGTTAAATTGAATTATAGTTATTGTTAAATCTAATAAAAACAATTTATTACTCTGCCTGGGTCCTCACGCCTCACTTATAAGGGAAAACCTACAGGAAAAGGAGTATATAAAAGGGTAGGGTGGGTGCTCTGGGCCCTCCCGAGGAGACCCTACCAGAGTGACACCTGCTGAAGTCCCTCCCCTCCCTAAGTCCCGCCCTCCCCAGGCTCCACCCCCAAAATCTCTTGATATTTCCCAACTCACAGCTGGTAACCATATTTATCTGAGACTGGGAAACTGGTCAGGAACCATTACCTTGCTCAGCCATTTCAGCTTTAAGAAGAGTAAGTCAGATCCCCACTCACCGTTACATAATATATGTAATAGCAGTCAGATACTGGACTATGGCTAGGTTCGAATTCCCACTCACCATGAACCTCTCTGGAGAGCACTTCCGGTATGGCGCGACGACGGGCGAGCTCTAGCAATCGCTGAGCCGCCCGAACGCGTTAGTCTTCTTTCGGGGCCCCCGGTTGCCGGGGAACCCCGACCAGCGGACCTGGTATGGACTGCTGGAGCAAGGGGCTTTATTTTGCCCCCCCCGCAATCAGCAATGCAGGGGGTCCCGCAATCGGCAATGCGGGGGGTGTCCAGAAAACGCCCCAGAAGCAGAGACTGACGGCGGAGCAAACATGGCTGCCATGATCTTGCAAAGTCGCAGCCGCCGGGATTTTTAAAACTGCACGGGTGGAAAAAAGACTTGTTAGTAACGCAAACGCAAGAAGAGACAGGGTGTGGATTGAACTTAAGAACAAGCAGAACTATTGAGGTAAAAATTACTATCAGCTGGGAAAACGGACGAGACCTCCAGACGGCAAAGCCCAAACAGGTAAACAAAAGCGGCCGGCGAACCGAAAAGGACGGACTTACAAATATTTATTTTGGAGGAGGGAAGGAAAGCTATGAGAAACTGTGATTGGGATTTGATTGTGTGAATTGCGAGAGACTCGGGGGAAAAAAGATATTGTTGATAGAGGCTCCGTGTTGTTTGAGAGAAATGGAGCAAATAGAAGGAAATGCGGAGGAGCGAGTAGAGGAGCTTGAAAGGGGAGAGACAGAAACGGAGAGATTTATCAGAGTGATAAGAGAGGCGGTGCGGAGAGGAGTCCAGGAGGCATTTGTGGAAATAAAAAAGGATTATGGCAAACAGGTGGCTTCTAAGAGCGTGGAAAAACAAGAATGTGATATAGAGAATGAGCCCTATGAAGAGGAGGAAAAGATAGAAAAAACGGAGAGTGTCAAGGAAGAAAGAGGGGAGCAGGAAGTGGAGCTGTTAAAAGATGAAGCAGAACTCAAAGGAAAACAACTAGGACATAAAGCAAGCCTCCTGAAAGAACACAATCAGTGTTTAAAGTCTGGGCGAGGGAAAAGTAAAAGAACCACAAAAAGAGGGA
>NW_015167565.1:10220-22169 GCF_001447785.1 Gekko japonicus
TAGAACCTGTTTTCAGTAAGGAATTGTACTGTAATGAATAATTTAGCACTTATGTGACCTCAAAAAGAGATAGGAAAAGAGCTGGTTAGTCAACACAAAATGGGTTTTAAACATCAAAAGAAGGAAAGCAAATAGTGGAAGAACTGTCGGTAATAACAACTTGTGTGGTAGAAAAATAAGTGATATATATGACATGGAAATAATTGGAAATGTATGTCAACTTTGTAAATTCTGTTGGGATGTAAAATATGGGCTTATAAAACCTAATAAAATAATTTACACAACCATGAACCTCTCTGGGCTGTTCGTTCTTTCTCAGCCTAACCTACCTCACAGGATTATGGAGTTTTGACCATTAAAGCCCCATATGACCTGCTGGTTTTGACCTTTAAAGCCCTATATGGTCAGGGACCTGCCTACCTGAGGGACCGCCTTTCCCCATATGTGCCCCAGAGAGCACTGAGGTCAGGGATGCAAAATCGCCTGACTCTCCCTGGCCCAAAAGACGCCAGACTGGCCATCACGAGGACCAGGGCTTTTTCAGCGGTGGCTCCACACTGGTGGAGTGAGTTCCCGGAGGACATCAGGGCCCTGCGGGACCTTTTACAGTTTTGCAGGGCCTGTAAAACGGAGCTCTTCCACCAGGCCTTCGATTAGGAGCCACCACTGATGAATGTACCATCGTAAGTTGAATATGTCACGGCCCTGTTACAATGTCAGATGGTCTTTTCAAACTGGATCATGTACAGGAAACCGCCGCCATCTGTTTGCACTGTTTGTACTAGCACTTTATGTAATTGTTTTATTATGAACTAGGAGGAAAGCTCGTTGTAGGGAGAAGACAACGGGCACTAGAAAGACAGGGGCCCCCCGTCCCACACTTTCTCCCCCCCCCACAGACCCTGGGGTGGGTGGGTGGCGACTGGCTTCCTGGGTGGCTGGGGACCTCCGGGCTGCCTCGACGGCCATGCACCCCAGTGGCGTGCCATCCCCCTTCCACGCGCAGGCTGTCCGCCGGCATGCCTCGGTGGCCGGGGTGCTCGTTGTGTCAGAGGAAAGCAAGGCCCATTCCCCTCCAGCTTCTAGGCTGCCTTGATGGCTCTTCATCCCAGTGGTGCGCCAGCCCCTGTCCACTCGCAGGCTGGGCGCCAAGTCGGCTGGGGGTGATGACGACTGGCGCGGGGGTGGGAGGAAGGGGCTCAGCCAAGCGTCCAGCTGCCGGACCGCGCATTCTGTCCGACAGCTTCGTGCATACTGAGGGCAAGCTGGTGGCTGGGGCTTGTGTGGGTGGGACCCCGCAACGCAGCCAGCCAATGCCGGCAGCACCTTTGGAATGGCAGTTCAGGCGGCCAACTGATTTTGGCGTGAATAGAACTTTGCCACTCCAAATCGCTTTTATTAATAAGGAGAGATTTTATAGTATTTATTGATCTTATTGTATTTTGACATCTGTAAGCCGCCTTGAGCCAGGTTGTACCGGCAAGGCGGGGTATAAATTGGAAGTAAATAAATAAAATAAAAGTATAGAAATAGAGGAGGAGGGAAACACACGTGCCCCTCTGAGCTCAGACCCTGGGGTGGGTGGGTGGCGACTGGCTTCCTGGGTGGCTGGGGACCTCCGGGCTGCCTCGACGGCCATGCACCCCAGTGGCGTGCCATCCCCCTTCCACGCGCAGGCTGTCCGCCGGCATGCCTCGGTGGCCGGGGTGCTCGTTGTGTCAGAGGAAAGCAAGGCCCATTCCCCTCCAGCTTCTAGGCTGCCTTGATGGCTCTTCATCCCAGTGGTGCGCCAGCCCCTGTCCACTCGCAGGCTGGGCGCCAAGTCGGCTGGGGGTGATGACAACTGGCGCGGGGGTGGGAGGAAGGGACTCAGCCAAGCGTCCAGCTGCCGGACCGCGCATTCTGTCCGACGGCTTCGTGCATACTGAGGGCAAGCTGGTGGCCGGGGCTTGTGTGGGTGGGACCCCGCAACGCAGCCAGCCAATGCCGGCAGCACCTTTGGAATGGCAGTATTTGTAATGGCAGTTCAGGCGGCCAACTGATTTTGGCGTGAATAGAACTTTGCCACTCCAAATCGCTTTTATTAATAAGGAGAGATTTTATAGTATTTATTGATCTTATTGTATTTTGACATCTGTAAGCCGCCTTGAGCCAGGTTGTACCGGCAAGGCGGGGTATAAATTGGAAGTAAATAAATAAAATAAAAGTATAGAAATAGAGGAGGAGGGAAACACACGTGCCCCTCTGAGCTCCCTGAAGGAAGAGGGAGACAAAAACGCAATGAATAAATACATTAGGTATTCATTACATGCAATAATTCCATGGAATTCTCTGCTACAATATGTGGGGAAGGTCACTGGATGGATCTAAAAGAAGACTGGACCAATACATAGAGACTAGGGTTGCCAGCCTCCAGGTGGGACCTGGAGATCGCCTGCTTTTACAACTCATCTCCAGCTGACAGAGATCAGCTCCCCTGGAGAAAATGGCTGCTTGGAAGGGTGGACTCTGTGGCATTGTACCATGCTGAGGCCCCTCCCCTCCCCAAACCCTGCCCTCTCCTGGATCCACTTCCAAAGTCTCCAGGTATTTTCCAACCCAGACCTGGCAACCCTAATAGAGACCCCTCAGTAGCTGGAGGGGGGGACCAATGTGTTGGGGGGGTGCTCTTGCCTTAGGTGGGAGTGTGATTCACTCTAGCACAGATCTTCTTATGTCCTTAAACTTTACGTATATTATTTACAAACCAATTTAAACTTATTCAAGCCTAAAGTATTGTTTAGCTCCAAAATTTCCCTACGAACACACAGTCTAAAACTGAAGATTGGGTCGATTGAAGTATAGTTGTTTTTGAAGTGTATTTTGTTCAATTTGTTTCACAAACAATCCGGCAAACCAGGCCTATAAGAGTTTTTCTACTTCTGATGGGCAGTGTTCCCGACAGATGGCTCATTTTGAAAAAAACAAACCAACAGACCAGAACTGTTGGCAGTGCTCAGTTGTGCTTCCCGGCAAGCCAAAAAGCCACGTTCTGGCCCCAGACTGGCTTTTGCAGAGTCAGTGGAAAGGACTTTGCTCGCTTGCCATATCTTCCTTCACTCGCATGTTGTTGCATAAAATATGATTCAGGCTAAAATACATTATAATGCTAAATGCCGTGTTTCATATGTAGATGCTGCTGTGGAGTGTGAGGCCTTTATGTACGTTGTCTGGGCCCAGGTTAGGACTCTGGCTGCACCATCCTACCGGCTCTAATTAAAATGCCAGGCAGTTACTTTGAAAACGGGTCTGTATTTGCAGTTAGAAATGCTGGCTTGGTTTTAGATCAGACTCTAATACAAGGTATTGTCAGAGGTCATTTCGGGGGGGATCGTGGGGGATCGCAGTTCCCCCGGGTGAGGTATGGGGGGCGGGGCACATGACGAAGCCCTGCCCCCTGCTTCCGGCTGCCCCGCTTCCGGCCCTCATTCAGCCACGAGGAGGCAGGAGAAGAGGGTAAGTTGCTTCCTCCCTGCCTCTCCCCACCCCTGCCTGCCTAGGGCCAGGGAGGGCCTTCACGGGGCTTCCTTGCACTCCCGCCTGGCATATGCTAATGAGTTATGCTAATGAGTCCCCCTAGCTCTTTTTCTACGAAACGACCCCTGGGTATTGTAAACAGGCTGAAAATCAGATCTCTGGCGGACACGTTTTTCGCCACTGGGAGACTATGCCATGCTAAGAATATTTTCGCACGTGAATTTAGCCTCTAACAGAGTGTGTATGTGTGTGTGTGTGTGAGAGAGAGGGGGGGGGTCATTAAGATGCTTACGGTGACCCTCTGAATGAATGACCTTTGAAATTTCCCATCATTAACAGCCTTGTTCAGCTCTCGCAAACTGAGGGCTGAGGTGTCCTTTATAAATTCAATCCATCCCATGTTGGGCCTTCCTCTTTATTTATTTATTTATTTATTTATCTATCTTTGAATTTCTACCCCGCCCTCCCCGAAGGCTCAGGGCGGCTCACAAGGGGCACAAATGCCCAAGTTAAAACATTAAAACAATACAGAATAAGATAAAATACAATAAATACAATTTACTAAATTGACTTTACGGTGCTCTAAAATTATTTAACTATAAAAGTTCAAGATGGGATTCTAAAGTTATTAGCAACAAGCAACAGTAATAACAATAAATATAGCAGCAACAATATACGTCCATACAGTGTTGACCTCTGCCAGACACGTCTCGCACCGCCGAGACGTGCCTGGCTCCAACTTTTCCTAGCTTTATTGTCTTTTCCGGTGACTGTTAGCTTTGCATATCGTGACCACAAGCACGATAGCCTCAATTTAGTTATTTTAGCTTCTAGGGAGAGTTCAGGCTTGATTTGATCTAGAACCCATTTATGGGTCTTATCTGTTAGCAAAACAAAGATAAAAACAGGCGATTGTTGTTATATCCTTGATTATTGTTTTTATTGTTGTTGGTTTCTCTTCAGATTGCATAAATCTTTCGCCTTTTACTAAGGATTTCCGTGGAGAGGAGCAGTTATTTTCACTTATAGCAGTGGTGGCCAAACTCGCTTAACATGACAGCCACACTTATGCTCAGTGTTGGAAACAAGAACGGATACCTGAGATTTGGGAATGGATAAGGAAGTTGCTTTTTATGGCAGAAATGGATAAATTGACAAGAAAACTTAATGATAAAGAAGATGAAGAATTCTTTGCAGATTGGATGGGCTTTAAAGAATATTTAGAGAAACACTGGGATGTTAAAAACAATTTATTTTGCTTCGATCATTATTAAGAATAGAATGAGAAAATAGTCGAATAGAAAACGATTGTAATTAAAGAAATAGTTACCTATAAAGTTGAATATAAGATTAAGGTAGTTAAAGAAAATATTACATACTAAGTTTTGTTTCAGACGAAGGAATGGGTAAGAAGAAGGAAGATTTGGTGGGGGTGGGAGCACTGTGGGAAGCCTGAAGAAGAGGAGGGAGGATAAAAGTGGAAAAGGGTATATTGTGAATGATGAAATGTTATAATATTGGATATGCTGTTATATCCTGATAATAAAATGGGGTTTTTTTTAAACAAAAAACACACGACAGCCACACGGACTATACGTCAGAAGTATGAGAACCGCAAGAAATGAACAAATATCACACGCATGTTTTTACTGGAAAATATGCAGATGTTACAGTGCAGGCGTTTTAACTGCCTGTGCCACCGCACATGCGGATCCCGAGCTGCAGTTTGGCCACCCCTGACTTATAGTCTATCTTCCTCATTGGGACTCATTACATTCAGCATTGATGACTGGTCTAAGGACTGTAGAAATAAATTGAATTGAAGACATTCAGCCCTGTTTCTACAATACCTATAGCCAGGGGTCATTTAGTAGAAAAAGAGGTGCAGGAGCTCGTTTGAATAGCTCATTTGCATATGCCACACCCCCTGACAAAGGGCAGCCATGCCGCAGGGCACCTGGAGAAGATCGGGCAGGGAAGCCAGGCGTGTTTAGAATGCCTTCCCCAGATGGGGAAGGGAAAGAAAGGCGTTCAAATCCCACCCCACTCCCTTGAGTTTCTCTGCAAAAGCAGAGAGGCTCAGGGGAAAGGGGGGGCATGTCTGCCCACCTCCCCTCCCCTTCTCAGGGGAGAGGAGGGCAAGGAGGCAGACATGCTTGCGTTACCTGCTCGATCTCCTCCAGGGGCAAGGAACCCAGTCATGTTTAGAATGCAGGCAGGCCAGGAATGGCGCCGCCCCCCCCCCCATAGCACAGAGGTGCATCAAGTGTTCATCTCTGAGCAAGCTCGTTCTGCTCTTTTACAAGTCTCCGCTGCCTTCCTTTGTACCCATTGATTATTGTGTGACTAATTTTTTTAAAAGCCTGATTAATGAGTCATGACGCTGGGACAAGGGGAAAAGGGAGGGGGTACATAGTTTCTGAAACCATTATCAAACCATTAACTGCAGGCAACAGGCTTTTCCACGTGTGTTCTTGTTGCTTCCCCCATGTGTTTTGCTCCATCTAGTGATCGATTCGATATTATGTCTCTTTAAGTCGGACAAGAAGACTCTTGAGAGTCCCTTGGACTGCAAGGAGAGCCAATCAGTCAGTCCTAAAAGCAATCAACCCTGATCGTTCCCTGGAAGGCCAGATAATGAAACTGAAGCTCAAATACTTTGGCCACCCAGTGAGAAGGGAGCACTCCCTGGAGAAGACCCTGATGCTGGGAAAGACTGAAGGTCAAAGAGGAAGGGGACGACAAAGGATGAGATGGTCAGACAGTGTTATCGATGCAACGAACATGAAATTAAGCAAACTCCGGAGCACGACGGAAGACAGGAGGGCCTGGCGTGAGGTGGTCCATGGGGTCACAAAGAGTCGGACTCGACTGTGCGACTGAACAACAACAACAAGTCGGACATAAAGTGATTTAATGTCGAATTGACCACAAGGGAGCAAAACACCTGTGGAACAAAAGCTGGAAGTAACAGGAAGACACGAGCGAGGAAAATGAGAGGCACAGAAAGTATGCTGCATGTATCACATCTTTTTATTTGAGTAACCAGGTTGAACTGGACTTTGTTTTTCTAATCCCTGTAGGAATTAATGACCTGGGATCTCTCTTTCTGTGCTGGTGTGCTGTTCCTTAAGGTACTTGTGAAAGAACGGCACTCATGGAACCCTTCACGCTTTTTCGCAAGGTAATAGGTAGTTGCCTTCTTTTTCCGCTCAGGGAATTCCCCCCGCCTCCAAGATGGCTGGCGAGATCCATTGGGAAGTTGTTAAATACTGGGTTCAAGACGCATTACAGTGAACAGCTCTACTTTATTAAGTGGCTTCAGGAACACTACAAGACAAACTCCAGGGCAGCTGCCCTGTATTTAAGCATGCAATCACCACATGCCGAACACACCCCAATTCCAACGATAGGCTATTTACATAACACTGTTTCTCTATTGGTCCACTCCAGGATCCTACTAAGCTATTGTTCGGGGGAAGCAAGCTCAACCACATCCAGGTACTAGACTCTGGCTCAGTACACAACAGAAGTCCTTCCAATGTCTATTGAAAGATGATAAAAGGAGAGGAGGGAGTTGGGGGTGGGGCTAAGCAAGGGAAGAACATACATTCATTTTAATTGCATGTGTAACGATTCCTTGTTTCTCTCTGTGTGTGTGTCTTTAAAAGTTTGGTTGCATGGCTGTGATAGATAGACTAGAGTGGTTGAGAGAGGCAAGTATGGTATGATTGGTGGTTGACAGAGAGGGGGAGGGGTTTTGGAAGTGAATCTGAATGGATGAGTATGTATGTCAGTCAGGAGTTACAGTTGGATGTTGACAGTTGATGTTCAGGTAGACAAGCAGTTCTGTGTTGAAGCAGTTATAAGCTGATAACTGAGGTAGTTCAGTGAGACAGAGAAACAGAAGGAAAGCTGAGTGTATAGGAAAAAGTAAATGAAAGTTTAATTGAAGACAAGTTATAGGAAAGGCTGTATGTCCTGATAAACTGGAGAGAAACAGTGAACATATATGACCTTGAGTTAAACAAGTGTTACAAAGTTACCTGAAAGATCCCTGTTAGTGAGGGATAAGATTGTGTAATACCAAAGCAATTGTTCATCATTTATACATGACTAGTTACATTGTACAACCCTCTTATTTAGTAGTTATTTCAATAAATCCTCTTTCATCCAAAGTTATACCAGCTCTGAATGAAATACTTCCCAGGACCACATAGATCCCTGTAAGCCTTGAACTCGGTCTACCAAATTAAAAAGAGCTACAGTAAAAGCATAAAGGTTTGGAAATCCTTAAAATTTCCTGGTGGCAGCCGTATATACCCAGTAGAAGAAAATAAAGAACACTTTTAAAGTGAAACTAGTCCTCCCCAATAAGGAGGACGTCACAGTATGTATTTAGGATTCGCTTCTGAAGGGATGCAGTTCCAAGCAGAGGCAGCGAGGGAGGAAGGGTGAAGATGCTTGAGGGAACAGGGGGCTGGGGGGTGGTAAAACTAGAGGAGGAAGGTCACGGGCAAGGACTTACCAGGATGTAAGAGGCGAGAGATAAGGAAGATACATTTTTTTTCATTTCCCTTCCGACACAGAAGACTTTCCCCGTGGCATGGCCTGTGCGCTTTACATTTCCAAGTGGAAGGATTTAGATAGCTTTAAACAGGGGGCGTGGCAAATTCATGGAAAAGATGTCTCTCTGTGAGTTGTTATCCCCTCCAATAACAACATGCAGTCTCCATATTAGGAGACAGTATGCCTTCGACTAGCAAATGTTGCCCCAGGGGTGGGACAACATGGAAGGCTAGTTTCTCCCTGGGTTCTTCTCGAGGCAGCTGTGGTCAAGTTACTGTTAGATCATCAAGCAAGGCAATGTTTTGAAAACTGACAGACCTCTTTGCATTCGTTTGCAAGTCTGTTGAAATTGTCTTCCAAATATTGCATGCTAGGGGCCCAGCCTTTGGAAGTAAACCTTTAAAAGAAAAGGCAGTCAGAACAAAACACACCAAAATGAAGGGTCTCACACATTCTGTACTAGAGTACACAAACCAATGCTTAGGGCAGGGGTATCGAGCTCATTTGTTTTGAGGGCCGGATCTGACATAAAGGAGACCTTGTTGGGCCGGGCCATGTGTGACATAAAATGTAACGCCAGGGAGCGGAGATATAAACTTTATAAAGGACACAAACAGGTTTTTTTACTTAAAATAAAAACATGCTTAAAATATTAGCACTCTTGCAATATTTTGTTTATCTAACAGTGTCTGATAACCGACACCTCTTGCTCTGAATTATTGCATCAAAATGTCTGTGCTGTTGCCATCTTGAGTATGCTGTTCAGGTGTGTACCTGTAAGCTGCAAACCTACAATGACGCAGCAGCAGCAGAACTGGAAGAAGAAGCAGAAGACAGCCAGTTCCACTGCAGGCCTGATAGAAGCCCTCCGGTGGCCTGATCCAGCCCCTGGGCCGCATGTTTGACACCCCTGCTTTAGGGGAACCCTTTTGAAGAATGAGCCTGTGACAGTATGTACATTTATCTCTTAGCTAGGGCTCCTGCAAAGCTGAGCCAGAGCTGAGACGTCTGCCTCCTGTTTTTCCCATCATTGCTGAGCTAAAGAACTCAGTGGAGGCAATACCCTCGAACATGAGAAAAGTGCTTTTCTCAGCTGACGGACTTCCATGGAGACCTGAATGTCTTTAGAGATTAACTATTATGACACCTTAAATAAGAGGATATAGATTATCAGACACGGCTGCCCTTTAGACTTTATTGGAGATTTCTGTACTTCCCCTCTATTATGCAGGGTCAGAGACTGCAACTACTGAAGTTTACATGGAAGGAACCTTCCAAAGGTGAAAATGAAAAATCCAAGTGAGTAATTGAAAATGTCTTTTATTTACTTTGAGAATTATTGAACTGCTTTTCCTGTGCCAAATTGTAATTGATCTTAGATTTTGCGTGCTTGGCTGTCATCAGACCTTTATGAAATTTGAAATGATTTTTTCCCCCCTTTGCAAAATGAAACAAAGTACACATGTCATAGAAAAGGCCATGTTCTCTGCCAGGGTTTCAATTACAGATGCTGAGGATCAAATCTGTCTGGAAGCAGATTTCGTTGCCTTAAAGTTCCTAATGCTCGGACGCTCCCCAGGCTACAATAGCATGTGCCAAGAAAATAAATGTGCCTGGTAATGCATATTATGGGAGCAGCAACTTCTGTGGCTCAAAACTGATTACTTACCAGCCTTTTAAAGATGTGGAGGACGGATTATGGAGCCATTATTGCTAGCTTCACCTATTTTATTTTTCAGGCTCAGAGCCAGGTTAGTCTGTGGCTGTTTGCTAGAAAAGACCCAGACCTGCAATGCAATCTAAAACAGAGTTACACCCCATTAAGCCCTTTAATTTCAGTGAATTTAGAATGGCACGGGCAGGGGAGCAGCAAGGATTGCAGGTGTCATCTTACTTAACCATTCTCCGTTATTCCTGTTTCCCTTCCCTGGCATCCCCAATAGCCCCTCCACTTTTCCTGCTTCCTTCTCTCCTTCCCACCTATCAGCCAGCCTGCATTTATCTGCCCCCTTCCCATCTTTAGAGGAGCTGCGGTGGCTCAAGTGGTTAAGACGCTGAACTGCAGGCTGTGGAAGGTCAGTAGTTCAGCAGTTCGAGACCCGAGTGTGCCGCATGATGGAGTGAGCTCCCGTCTCTAGTTCCAGCTCCTGCCAACCTAGCAGTTCGAAAGCAAGAAATTGCAAGTAGATAAATAGGTACCACTTCGGTGGGAAGGTAACAGCGTTCCGTGCACCTTGGTGTTTAGTCATGCCGGCCACATGACCACGGAAACGTCTTCGGACAGCGCTGGCTCTTCGTCTCTGAAA
The DNA here is from genome assembly GCF_001447785.1 of Gekko japonicus. Taxonomy (NCBI): domain Eukaryota; kingdom Metazoa; phylum Chordata; class Lepidosauria; order Squamata; family Gekkonidae; genus Gekko; species Gekko japonicus. The sequence goes on from NW_015167565.1 coordinate 20,612, forward strand.
CGGAGATGAGCACCGCAACCCTAGAGTCGGATTCGACTGGCGTTAGAGCAAGGGAACCTTTACCTTTACCTTCCCATCTTTAGCTCCTTCCCTCTGCCTTGCAGCCTCTACTCAGGAAAACTTTGGCCGAGATGTGCAGTGGTGGCCACAGGGCCTAGTTGCACGATGGGGAACCTGCAAGGACTTGCAGTGGGCCGCTCACTTCCCCCTGTATCCCCCTCCCTACTCTGTTTCCTCCTTCCCTTCCCTTCTCTTGGTCGTCCCCCTATTCTCACCTATCCTTGCTTTCAAGAGTCAAAGCTCCCTTCTTCAGACACAAGTAGGAATGGAGCTCTATGGTTTTTTTGTCCGGCCAGAAGGTAGGAGGGGTGTATTAAGAATGCTTATAAAGGATTCAAAGGTATAGTGCATATTTTTAATCAGCAAGCTTTTCCCTTCTGCTCTAATCAAGCTGCATACAATATATATTGTCAGGGGTCATTTCCTGCAGGAGTGCACAGGAGCGGAGCTCCGGCAGTAAAGAGCCCAGGGGGCGGGCACATGCAACAAGCCCCACCCCCTGCTCCCAGCAGCCCTCAGTCAGAGCAAGAAGCAGCCAGGTAAGCTGCAGAGCTCCCCCAGGCCTCCCGGTCCAAAACAGTCCAGTGGCACCTTTAAGACCAAGTTTTATTCAGGTATAGGCTCTCCCTCCTCTGCGAGGACAGATCTGCACGTTCCCCTCCCCCCAATAGCTAGCAATCCAAAACACTCCAGTGGAGCCTGAGCGGTGGGTGTTGCCTTCTGACACACTTCCGGTGATGTCAGGGGGTGTGGCATATGCAAATAAGTTATGCTGATGAGTTATGCTAATGAGCTCCTGCACCTCTTTTTCTACGAAATGACCCCTGTATATTGTGCTTTTGTGTCCTTTACAAGCATTCTTTACAACACCCTTCCCACCTTCTGACTCCATTCCTACTTGTGTTTGACAAAGGGAGCCTTAACTCTCGAACATTATACCCCGAAAATCTTTTTGATCTCTAGGGAGCTACTGGACTCGAATCTAAATGTTCAGCTGCAGACCAGCATGGCCACCGTCCGAAACTATCTCCAGATAGTCGGGTACTGTGTGTGAATGGGTTAAAGGCCAATAAAGTGCCAACCATATTGCCTGGCCAACCTCTCCGCTTCAGTTACAGCAGAATACGCTTGGGGATGAATGTAGTGGGTAGAGCCCAAAGCTTCCCACTTCTATAGGGGATACAACAGCTGGGCCATTCCTAGGTGAGCCTACTTAGATGTTTCCTGTTCAGAAGCTAGAGTCCAGTGTTTCACATTAGAAAGTAGGAAGGCAAAGTGATATTTGTGCAGATTAGGAAGACAAGAGGGGGACCCGCGATACTCGCGGGGGGGAGAGAGAAGAGCCCCGTCTCCTCCATCCCCCCCCCATCTCCCCGAGGCGGCGGGGGCAGCGGCAGCGGCGAGGCCGGTGTTCGCCCCCTGCCAGGCCGGTCTTCCCCCCCGCACGCCCCCCCGCCCTGCCTGCCGGCTCGGGGGAGGGGGAGGAGGCGGCAGCGAG
>NW_015167565.1:22939-24109 GCF_001447785.1 Gekko japonicus
AGGTAGGCAGGCCAGGGCGGCCCTGGAAAGATCGGGGAGGCATTTAAATGCCTCCCCGTGCCTTCCCCAGCCTGTCCAAGGGCTGGCTTGCCTGGGCTCCCCACAGCCACAGGGCACCCGGGTAAGCCAAGGGAAGGCAGTTTAAACTGCCTTCCCCTCCTTTCAAGGGGGGGGGCTTTCCCAGGCTTTCCCATTATTCCATCTTCGTCCCCTATGCACTGCGTTTGAACATCATGACTGCCTGGCCACGGTCTTAGTTGACAAGACTTCAGAAAGCAGTTGTGGAAGTTAAGAGCTATCCATCTTGGCCCAATCTGTTTGTAAATTTTTATTGTGTTTTATTGTAATTTATTGTTTTAATTATGTATTGTTGTTTTAACCTTGGCACATGGTGCCCTTGTGAGCCGTCCTGAGCCTTCGGGGTAGGGCGGGATATAAGTTCAAATATAAATGAATAAAATATAAACAGAAACCAAGGGAAGGCAAGGGTTGTTTTTTTTAAATCATGGCTGAGATCTGATTTGCTTTGCTTGTTGTCTTGTTCCCCAGGCAAGAGCCCCTAGCAGACATGGAGAATTTCTATCACCCATTAGCAGAAGCAGAAAGGGGCTTGTCTGCCCAAGCATCCAGAGGAACTGTGCGGGGTTTTGCCAGCAATGACCTAAAAAAGGATGTTGTTGTCAGGGGTACGGATGAAATACTGACCGAAGCATTCCACCCAACTCTGCCAGGACAAGTGAGTAACAAACAGTCCACTTGCACATGCGTGGGAGGCAAGATGGTTCTTGAAGTCCTTATCACTTTATATCTGAAAAGTATGCAGGCGGAGAGTGATTTCAGCTAAGCATACCTTTATTTAGTTCAGGACAAAGACAACTGACCGGCTCGCAGGCCGGTTTATATGCATTCGGAAAACCCGCCACCAAGTACCCCTAAACACACCCCCTACTCCCGATAGGCTATCTACAGTAACCGGGCGACCATTGGTCTCCCGGCTGGGAAGCTAGCCCTTTTGATTGGGCCGGCTAGGATCCTTCGGATCCATTGTCTTTCGACTGAAGCTACAGATGAATTGTCCCTGGCCAGCCCGGGCAAGTCCGGGCATGTCAGGCTGAATACATTTCACCCCTCCCCCCTTGGTTCGCAATGCACCCACAGATGAAGTCCTTC
>NW_015167565.1:27431-27588 GCF_001447785.1 Gekko japonicus
CGTTCGTGGTCCTCCCCGCGGCTGGCTCACAGGCTTGGAGACGAGGCCTTGTTGGTCCTGGAAGATGTGTGTTTGGGTCGATGCTGAGTCCGCTGTCGGAGTTGCAGGACTTCCTCCTGGTCCGAGGCGTCGGAACTGCTGCTCACTTGGGTGCGGT
>NW_015167565.1:27895-36063 GCF_001447785.1 Gekko japonicus
GGGTTTGGGTGCCAGGTGATCCGTCAACGCCTGGATCAGCACCGTATAGGGCTCCTCTGCGGTCTTCTTTGGGGCGATGAGGTCCTTTAGGAGTAGGACCGTACCCATGCCACACAACTGGAGGAAATGGTCCTTCTTCATCCCGTCGTCCGTAATTTTCTGGCAGTTGAAGTAGCGCATCAGGATCTCAAGCCAGGCCTCCCATTCAGTGGGGGAGGCAATATCAAAAGCAGAGATGTTGCTCTGAGGGGTCGCCATTGTGCTGCAGCCACGTGGTTGGGTGGCCCCTGAAATGGCGGCGGCGTCTGGAGCGTTGAGAAGGGCGCTGCTGCTCTCGGGGTCAGCAGGGTGCGAAGCGGAGCGATGAGCGGTTGCCGGAGAGCTGGAATGCGAATCGGCGCGGTTCCCGGAGTTCTCGGCGTCGGGGCTCGGTGAGGTGCTCGTGTTGGTGTCCGGGTCTTTGTTCATGGGGTCCTGGATCCCACCTTCGTCGCCAGTGAAAAGTATGCAGGTGGAAAGTGATTTCAGCTAAGCATACCTTTATTTAGTTCAGGACAAAGACAACTGACCGGCTCGCAGGCCGGTTTATATGCATTCGGAAAACCCGCCACCAAGTACCCCTAAACACACCCCCTACTCCCGATAGGCTATTTACAGTAACCGGGCGACCATTGGTCTCCCGGCTGTGAAGCTGCCCTTTTGATTGGGCCGGCTAGGATCCTTCGGATCCATTGTCTTTCGACTGAAGCTACAGATGAATTGTCCCTGGCCAGCCCGGGCAAGTCCGGGCATGTCAGGCTGAATACATTACAGTATCCTTCCCCCCACCCCACCCTACCCCGATTCAAATCCAAAAGGCAAATCAAGAACCAGATAAGCAAGAAATGCTCAATGGGGTCATCTTGTGCATTCCTTGCTTCACTCTGTCCTTGATGAATGTTCTGATGAAACAATTACACCCCAGCGACAGCATGTAGACCCAAAACACGTGCAGCTTTGGGAGGTGGCCAGGTCCTCTGTTTTACCTGCAGTTTGAGCAGTTATGTGGAACACTGATCACATACCAAGTCCTGTCGGGTTGAGAAATCTTAAAGTTGGCAGCTGATACACTTCCTTCCCGGACACTCTTAAAACCTAAGCATCAAAACAGGATGGGTGTCTCATCCCCATGTGATTTACAGTTAACAACTGACAGATTCAGGTTGGGTAGCCATGTTGGTCTGAAGCGGCAGAGCCAAGTTTGAGTCCGGGGGCATCTTTAAGACCAACAAAGTTTCATTCTGGGTGTTAAATACTGGGTTTATTTATTTTATTTATTTATTTTTCGACTTATATACCGCTCTGGCCCCGAAAGGTCTCTGAGTGGTTTACACAGCTGTTTATACGTAACTAGGGCCACATTATTTTTGTATGGGGGTGGTGGTGATAACCTACCAGCACCCCAGCCATGGGCTCAGTTGTTATTCAGTTCCTGGCTCGGCTGTTGTTCAGTCCCTGGCAGCTCTTCGGCGCTTCACTTCCTGGCGCCCAGAACAGGTCTTAATCCGCGGCTCCTTCCGGTGGGCTTCACCCAGAGTCCTGGTCGGCTATTGTTCTTGTCCTCCAAGCTCAGCCAGTCTCTGGGGGGATTCAATCAGGGACAATTCAATCCCAATACATAACACTGGGTATAAGCTTTCGTGAGCGTGCTCATTTCTTCAGGTACATTGAAACAGAAGTCACCAGCCCTTACATATAGGTAGAGGGTGGAGAGGGTGTTGACTAAGTAGAGTCAAGATGCATAAGTAACTGAGCAATAGATATAGCTAAGACTGGGTTAAGGCAATCGGTAAGACCTCTGAATATCTTTTTGGTCACAATAACCCTTCATGGTAGACAAGACTAAGGGGCTAGCCAATGATCATCCCAGCAACTGTTCTAGATTTCAAGCCAAAACTCCCCAACAGCAGTCCAACATTCTGTCCACTGCACCACACTCGATGGATGTCTCTGTGACTGTTTTATGCTTTGAATTAAATACCAAGGCAGAATTTCTTGGAACTAATTTGCCAGTTTTGTGTGTCGGGAATGCTACCCACAGCATCCCTGACTGGCAGCCGCTGCAGGATGTGTCAAGTGTGCAAGTGTGTCAGAAGGCAACACCCACCTCTTAGGCTCCACTGGACTGTTTTGGATTGCTAGGTATTGGGGGGGGGAACGTGCAGATCTGCCCTCACAGAGGAGGGAGAGCGTGTACCTGAAGGCGGGCCGGGGAGGGGGGCTCTGCAACTTACCTGGCTGCTTCTTGCTCCTTGTGGCCCGACTGAGGGCTTCTGGGAGCGGGGAGGGGAGCTTGTTGCATGTGCCCGCCCCCTGGACTCCTTACTGCCAGAGCTCCGCTCCTGTGCGCTCCCGCAGGAAATGACCCCTGGTGATGTCTGAAGCTATACCTCATCAAATAAAGGGAAAAGTTTGCTCAGCTTATGCTTCTCCAGCTCTGGCTTTGCCCCCCCCCCAATGTGCCCCCAAATTACCCATGGCTGCTCCTAGAAGAAGGCAAAACACACCTTTGCCTCCCTTATCTCTCAGCCCCCATTTCTCCCAAATGCAGTTTCGATACGAATGGAAGGAGAGGTGACGCCTGCCAGGACCCCTTGTGCCAGAGATTTTAAAACAACTGTCAGCTGGGAGGAAATGAAAAGACTGTGCAGTGTAGTCTGGTCAGCCCCAAGGGACCCCCGACTGTGGAAACATGCTGGATGGCTGGCAGACGGCACTCCGTGTACATCTCCCCTGGTTGATCAGAACTTTGAGACAGAGTGAACTAACCTCACACATTCCACTGAACAAGGGGTCATTCACCTTGTAGATTAAATGGAAAAACTCTTTGCGGGAAGACACATGAGCAGTGGATGGGGGGGGGGTGTCGGAGGGAAGCGAGTGGGTCGTCTCAGTGACAAAGGACCAAGATGTTAAACTTTTGCCCTTCTGAGAACAAATTCAATTGATATATCCTGCAGCGTTTCTCCCCATTACCCTCTCTAGAGCTCTTTTGGCTTCCAGCTGCAATTCCAGGTTTAATATTAATTGCCATTAATAATGTGAATCTCATTGCTTCTAATTGCTCCCCGAGAGCAGCAGGGGATTGCACACTCCCCTCTGCTTGCTACACTGAATGAGTTCACCTCTCCCGCCGCCCGCCGCTGTCTGTTTGGCACCGATTCTCTTTGAGATTCATTTCCCTGTTAAGGCACATCCCTGAGCCCTGCTCTGTCCTTCACATTCTAATTACTTGCAGAAAGACGGACAGAGAGAAGAAAATTGCCATTAGAGTCGGGTCCAATGCAGAGACCTGTCTTCATTTATTTGCATCTCAGGCAAGAGCACGTTCGCCTCCCCTGATCTGCCAAAGCAGTCTCGACAAACAAGCGTCTCTGCGTGTACGTCAGCAAGGAGCTACACTAAATTGTAATGCCCTTTTTTCCTTATTAGAAACCAAATCTATTGCTATGCATGCTGAGTTTTCTGCTACATGACAGGGTGTAATCTATAAATCATGCGCCACAAGTGTTTACCCTGCCTGTCAATTCCTCTTCCCGGTGCTCAAGCAAACCATTTCCCTTTCTTTATATATCTCCGCATCAAAGTGGCATTTTTAAGTTCTCTTTTTAAACTGGGAAGCAAATCAAACCCTGCTGTTGGCTTGGCATGGGAGAAAGAACTTGGGATATTTCAGAATTTCGTTATTCAAAACTCTGCACTGGAGTAACCCAGATTCTGTACCAAAATAAACTGTAAATTAGTTGTCTCAAGTTCTGTACAATGCTACATACAGATAACACAATTTAAGTGCCCTTAGTTTGCCGTTGTTGCTCAGTCTAGGGCAAGGGATGCACTGTATTCTTGGTGCTCAGGGGGGGGCAGCAGTGGGAGGGCTTCTAGTGTCCTGGCCCCACTGGTGGACCTCCTGATGGCACCTGGTATTTTTGGCCACTGTGTGACACAGAGTGTTGGACTGGATGGGCCATTTGGCCTGATCCAACTTTGGCTTCTCTTATGTTCTTATCTTCTTTGGAATATCTGGGCTAGGAAGCGGTGAAGGAAGTTGCTCAAACCGAAGGCACCCCCGGTCCAAAACAGTCCAGTGGCACCTTTAAGATCAAGTTTTATTCAGGTACAAGCTCTCCCTCCTCTGCGAGGACAGATCTGCACATTCCACCCCCACCCCCAATAGCTAGCAATCCAAAAGAGTCCAGTGGAGCCTGAGCAGTGGGTGTTGTCTTCTGACACACTTCCGGTAATGTCAGGGGGTGTGGCATATGCAAATGAGTTATGCTAATGAGCTCCTGCACCTCTTTTTCTACGAAATGACTACAGCACCTACTACAAATGATGTGTTAGAGGTATGATGCAAATAAGAACACCTAATGTTTGAGAATGTTGATTGTTGCATGGTATTAATTTGTGTTCTGAATGTACTGTTGAATATATTGTTCAGACTAATAATAATAATAAAAACTTATTAAAAAAAAAGAACACCTAATGTGAATTATGAGTGCAGTATGTTTAAATATGCTGGATTGTGCGATTGGCAGTCAGTTGCCATAACGTAGTCAAGAAATGGGGACCACTTTTCCATAAGATTGGAACGTTTAGGATATATTTCCAACTGTCGGATGCGATCTGAAACTTTTTCCATGGCGAAGTGGTCCCATGCTTTATTGAACCAACATGGGCGCAATCGTCTTGCAAACTGAGGGCTGTGGCTTCCTTGACTGAGTCACTCCAAACTGAGAGCCAGTTTGGTGTAGTGGTTAAGTGCGCGGACTCTAATCTGGGAGAACCGGGTTTGATTCCCCACTCCTCCACTTGCACCTGCTGATGTGACTTTGGTTCAGTCACAAGCTCTGGCACAGCTGTCCTTGAAAAAGAGCACCTTGTGTCAGAGCTCTCTCAGCCCCACCCACCTCACAGGGTGTCTGTTGTGGGGAGGGGAAGGGAAAGGAGTTTGTAAGCCACTCTGAGACTCCAAGTGAAGGGCGGGGTATAAATCCAATCTCTTCTTCTCTTCTCTTCTTCTTCCACCTCATGCATGGAATTGTCACAGTTCTGGAGAAGGAAATCAGTGGTTGGGGCTGCGGGGATATCTTGGTTGGGTCACAGTAGTTTTTGCCACTGGTGCAAGAGGGAGTAAGGCACGGTCCCACCCAATTTGCCGTCCTTGCTGCAGCTCCGTCCCACGTGGCTTTTTGTCCATGCGGGTATCTCAGTCCCAGCACGTCTCTTGGGGAAGGGAGGTGAGAAGGGGACAACAGAAATGCTGGCAGGAACCATACTTCTGCCCCTGTCCCTAAAGTCCCCCAGCTCAAGGACAAAAAAACGTTTAAGGGGGGCAGGTAGAACATATGGCTGAGGAAGTAGAGTTCATTAACAACTTTACCCTGTGCCATTTGGTCTACCACGGATCATTGTCTCTTGTAAACTCAGAACATTTGTTCGCATTCCTGGCAAGAAGCAAGCAGATTCCCACCGATGCTCCCTCTAAGCTGTGGAGTCTTGTGAGCAAATATTCCCCTTTGTGAGCTCCTGGCATTAAAGTGGTGAGGGAGCCATTTGGCTGCTGCCTAAATTAGTTTGCTCTGGGGCCATCCTTCCTGAGCGAAGGTAGAAATGTGTGAGCCGGAGGCTAAAGAACTGTGAGCTAGCTCACACTAACTCAGCTTAGAGGGCACACTGATTCGCACTAAGGCTGCCCCATAACTTTGGTGTCATGTAAAGAGATGGAGCGTATCTCATCAAAAAAACCAGGCCTGTGTAAGATGACAGTTAAAAATGCCACATCGCAGTTAGATTTCCCGGTTAATCTGAAATAATTGTGTTTATTACAGATTCAGTCAGACAAAAGTACGCCTCGAGCTCATTTTCTGAATTCGACTTCAGCTGGAAACGGTTGTAGGCGTCCCAAGCGTAAACAGCCGTCTCCAGTTCTGGCCCCAGGAAAGGTCGCCACCAGTGTTCCCTCTAAGCTGAGTGAGTGTGAGCTAGCTCACAGTTTTTTTAGCCTCCGGCTCGCACGTTTTTGTCTTAGCCCAGGAAGGAGGGCTCCAGAGCAAACAAAAATATGCACTGGGCAAATCGCACACTCACCACTTCAACGCCAGCAGCTCGCAAAGTAGAATTTTTGCTCACAAGACTCCACAGCGTAGAGGGAGCATTGGACTGCAGCGGGCATAGGGTTTGGGAGTTTTCTTTCCAAAATGTGCGAGAAAGAGACGTATTTCTATGACTTAGGGCAGGGGTCCCCAGCCCTTCGGAGCCCGTGGGCATCTTCGGAATTTTGACACAGGGTGAAGGCCGCGACCACCGAATGGCTGCTGTCTTGGGTTGCCAGCCTCCAGGTGGTGGCTGGAGATCTCCTGCTACTACGACTAATCTCCAGGCGACAGAGATCAGTTCACCTGAAGAAAATGGCAGCCCTGTGGCATTATACCCTGCTTAGCTCCCTCCCTTCCCTAAGCTCCCCCTTCCTCAGGCTCCACCCCTAAAATCTCCAGGTGTTTCCCAGCCCGGATCCGGCAACTGCTGTAGGAGGTGCCACCAACCACAGAATGGCTACCACAGAAGGCGGGACCGACCCCAAAACGTCAGGGAGTGAAGTGATGCATCAATGAATTAGCAGTTCATCAACGTTTCAGGCAGCAGCTCTGCTTAGCAGGGTGTCTTTAGATCCGCACGACCAATCAGATCACCTCTAGCAGACAGTCTAAAACCCCCACCTGGCACCACCCACATTTTCAAAATACTTTGCAGGGGCCAGGAAAGGTGCTGGCAGGCACCCTGCCGCCCGTGGGCACCATGTTGGGGACCCCCGTGGGGAGGGGGGTTTTGCTTTTGGGAGCTGGGCCGCTTGAGCTTGTTATTGAGTTCGGTGTAGTGGTTAAGTGCGCGGACTCTAATCTGGGAGAACCGGGTTTGATTCCCCAACTCCTCCACTTGCACCTGGCTGGATTACCTCGGGCAAGCCGTAGTTCTGATAAGCTGTCCTTGAAAAAGAGCAGTGTCTGTCAGAGCTCTCTCAGCCCCACCTACCTCACAGGGTGTCTGTTGTGGGGAGGGGAAGGAGTTTGTAAGCTGCTCTGAGACACTTTTGGGTAGTGAAGGGCCATGGGGTATAAATCCAATCTCTTCTTTTACCTCACAGGGTGTCTGTTGTGGGTAGGGGAAGGGAAAGGAGTTTGTGAGCCGCTCTGAGACTCCTTTGGATGTATAAATCCAATCTCTTCTTCTTTTACCTCACAGGGTATCTGTTGTGGGGAGAGGAAGGGAAAGGAGATTGTGTAAGCCGCTCTGAGACTCCTTTGTGAAGGGTGGAGGGTAGTGAAGGGTGGAGTATAAATCCAATCTCTTCTTCTTCTTCTTCTTCTTCTTGTGTCTTGATGGCACACTCCTAAGAGAGGCCTTTCTACCGGCCGCCACTATCTTGTAAACCAGCTGCCAGGGAGGAGTTTCTTTCCCTCCCGTAACATGACGCGGGTGTCTGTCCCTGTCTCCCACAGGTTACGGCTTTTGCCGCTAAACAACTTATTGACATATTTCTTCTGGAGCGCTTGATAGGGAAGATGAGCTTGCCGAGTTTTTTTGAGAAGGAGCACTCAAGCACGGTTTTAGATAGTGAGTATTGAGCGTCGGGGAGGCGGCGGGAGGTCTGTAATTTTTTTTGGGGGGGGGAAGAGCCACAGCAGCCTCGGATTATTTAAAGACTGGCATCTAAGAAGACTGGCGCACACCGTTAAAAAAGGCTGGCAAAGATGTGGCCATTGATTAAGTTTCCCAGGAAGGCTGCAAAAACACGGATGACGATCGCTGGGCCGGAATCAGAGGGACTGTCGTAGGCACACCTGCTCCGCGGATTTGAAGTGGCTCATTAGCCAGCCGGTGCTGTGCGGATGCTGGTGTGGGCAGGATTCGGCCTTCCGCAAAAAATCGGGTTGCCAGCTCTGGGTTGGGAAATACCTGGGGCGATTTCTCACTACAGCTGCCTCGCAGCACAGCGCCGTTTGCCCCAACACAAACATGTCAATTTCACACCCGGGGCTGCAGGGCTGCATTTGACCCGCGGCTTCGCCCGATTTCCTCCGCAGTTTCCTGATCCCCAAAAACCAGGATCACGAAACTGCGGAGGAAATCGG
>NW_015167565.1:36544-40625 GCF_001447785.1 Gekko japonicus
ATCTCCAGGAGTTTCCCAACCCGGATCTGGCAACCCTACCCCCCATCCCTAGATGGGGGCCGGGGGGGATGTCTCTCTCAACTGTGTACCCATGAGGTGTCTTTAAAAGCTTGTAGAAGATCGTTATGACCAGAGGTCATTTCGGGGGGATCGCGGGGGAACACAGTTCCCCCGGGTGAGGTGCAGGGGGCGGGGCACATGACGAAGCCCCGCCTCCTGCTTCCGGCCGCCCTGCTTCCAGCCCTCATTCAGCCAGGAGGAGGCAGGAGAAGAGGGAGGGTAAGTTGCTTCCTCCCCGCCTCTCCCCACCCCTGCCTGCCTGGGGCCAGGGAGGTCCTTGGCGGGGCTTCCTTGCACTCCCGCTGGCCTTGCAGGTCCACTGCCGGGCCCCTGATGTCAGGGGGTGTGGCATATGCTAATGAGTTATGCTAATGAGTCCCCCTAGCTCTTTTTCTACGAAATGACCCCAGGTTATGACTTTGGTATTTCATGCAAAACCTATTGAAACGAATAGTGATTGCACAGGGGCCCTGCTTCATGGATTTCACCCATTAACAATTCTTTGGAAACATAGCTCACCCACTAGACTTCATTGACCTGCTACCACTACACAGTTAAACACAGGGAAATATAAGAACTAAAGAACTGCTGTTTTGTATGCCAAGCCTCCACCTAGAGTCTATTTGCAAAGATTCAGAAACAACCCAAAACAAGTGAAGTGGAAAAAAAGAACTGCGTAGAATTCGAAGGGAAGCGAAATAAGTTTCGATATGATTAGCAGGCTCCCTCAGAAGGCGTTCAATCCCCGAACGCTGGGTTTTCCCTAAAGCTGCATTGATTGATCTTTCGGCGGAGAGTGGGCGATAAGAACATGTGACTCATCGGCATTGTGGTCACCTCACTCCTTTCTAACATCTCACCTAAATCTCCCTCACCCACCTTTGCCTTCCAGGTTTGATGTTCGATATTCTTCTTCAGCAGTTCTTCAGCATTCGGCAGTGTCAGCGAGCGACCTTCGAAAACATTCCCCTGAGAGATTTCCATCTGAAAGCTTTTACCAAGGTGGTAAGTAGACTCACATATATTTTTTTTGATGTGGATGGTTTTGGCTGTCTTATATCGTCACTGCTGTGTAGCTAGGGTTGCCCACTTCTTCCAGATGGTCGCTGGAACTCTCCTGGCATCACAACCAGTGTTCCCTCTAAGCTGAGTTAGTGTGAGCTTGCTCGCAGTTTTTTAGCCTCTGGCTCACAGATTTTTGTCTTAGCTCAGGAAGGATGATTCCAAAACAGACTAATTTATGCAGTAGCCAAATCACTCGCTCACAACGTTAATGTCTGTAGCTCATAAAGTAGAATTTTTTCAAAGCCGAAGAGCCAGCGCTGTCCGAAGACGTTTCCGTGGTCATGTGGCCGGCATGACTAAACACCAAGGCGCATGGAACGCTGTTACCTTCCCACCGAAGTGGTACCTATTTATCTACTTGCAATTTCTTGCTTTCGAACTGCTAGGTTGGCAGGAGAAAATGAAGGTAGTTGCCCTTATATATCCTTGAGCGACCTTTTAAGGACTTTTTTTCCCTTAGCCATTTCAAATGAAGCCCTTTTACCATCAACATTCCAGCCGGCCTGAAGGAAAGAGGTGCCATTTCCTAAGAGCTTGCTGGTGCTGTTTCAGAATGGTGACTCTGGAGAGCGGGCGGCTTTCTGACACTCAGCGGTTGAATACGATTTGCTTTATTAGGGAGGAGAAAGAGATTGCAGCGGGAAATTATTCTGAAAGCTCTGGTTTGTAAGCCTGGTCGGGCAGTAGATGGCAGTAGAATAAGCAAGTTTAAATTTTCCTCCTTGTGCAAGGCATCTTAAAGATGGGTCTTAAAATGTGAACTATTGGCAGGGTGATTTCTCCGGGCTCTGGCATATTTGTTTGACTTTAATCGAATGGGGTATTGCTTTGTCTCGGATGGCTCAAGTAGCTGCCTCTCCTTTTGTTACCGAAACAACAGTGTGGTTCACATCAAATCAGATTCCCCCCCCCTTTCCTTTTTTTTTCTTTTTGCAGAGCATGAAGCATTTGCAGTTTAACCTCTCTTCAGAAAGGCCTAGCATTAAAGAGAAATGTTAAAGCTTTTTGCTCTCCCTGAACCAGCTCCTGCCCTTTATTTTTTTCCCTTCCATCTAAATTTCGGGAGGGCTCTTTTGTGTGTTTCAGGCTTTAGATGTTATCTTGACCGAGCTAAATAAGATGGCGGTGGAGGACATGGAAGATCTACTGGAATATGAAAGAGGAGTTCAGGTAGAAATTACACGTGCCTGGGACGAGGGAGTGGCTCTCCTCAGTGTCTGTGCTTGGTGAACTTCGGGAAACCTCATGGGGTGGTTTTTTGCCCCAGTGATCCCTGAATCACATGATCATAGGAGTCCATGGCAATGCCACAGACATTCCATTCCCCCAAATACATAATCCCCAGTGCTATTTTTGGGCAGGAACGCACAGGAACGGAGTTCCGGCTGGCTCCCAAGTGGGCTACGCCCAGCAGGAACCCATTAGCATAACAGGCAACACCCAACAGCAGGAACTCATTAGGATTGGCAACATTAGGGGTGTGGCCTAACATGCAAAGGAGTTCCTGCTACAAAAAAGCCCTGGGTTTTGACAACAAACAAGGTAAACAGGCTAAATGTACCATTTTTGTCTCTGGATCGCTGCACCCCTAAAACCACTATACAGTATTTATGTACGGGCTGTCAAGTTGCAACTGTCTGTGGAGACCCCAGCAATGGGCTTTCAAGGCAAGTGAGAAGCAGAGGTGGTTGGCCATTGCTTTCCTCTGCCGAGGCTTTCTAGGTGGTCTCCCTTCCAAGTACCCACCCTGCTTAGCTTAGCTTCTGAGATCTGACAAGATTGGTCTATATCAGGGGTGTCAAACTCATTTGTTATGGGGGCCAAATATGACATAAATGACACCTTGTTGGGCCGGGCCATGTGTGTCATAAAATGTAATGCCAGGTAGCACAGATCTAAACTTTATAATATATGCTTAAAACATTAGCACTCTTGCAATATTTTGTTTATTTAACAGGGTCTGATAACTGACGCCTCTTGCTCTGAATTATTGCATCAAAATGTCTGTGCTGTTGCAATCTTGACTCTGCTGTTCAGGCGTGTATCTGTAAGCTGCAAACCTACGATGACGCAGCAGCAGCAGAACTGGAAGAAGAAGCAGAAGACAGCCAGTTCCACTGTGGGCCTGATAGAAGCCCTCCGGGGGGGCCTGATCCGGCCCCCGGGCCGCATGTTTGACACCCTTGGTCTAAACAGTCCAAGGGATAGGACCCTGGTTTGATCTTAAAATCTCATGTAATACGGTTTCACAACTATCCCAACAAATATAGTTTGTCAGCCCCATGTACATTGGTCCTGTGATCTCATGGAAAGACTTTGTTTACATGAGATAAATACTTTTAATGCATTTGATTTCTGATCTGCTCCATTCACAGGAACAAGAACCAGAAGCATTGCCAGAAGCTTCAGAAAGCTGAATGAAAGGAAGAGGACCACTTAATATTTAAGAGTTTTTGACATGCCTCTGTCTCATCTCAGTAAATGATACAAACAAGTAATGACTCCTTTGGCTTATGTAGAGGTGAGCACTTATTTACAGCAAGCATTTGGTGGTATCTGAGAGTGACCCAGGTTAGAGGGTTGGGTATGTTATGTAAAGAACGCAAGAAGTGCTGATTGCAGAACTGGCTGGATTTTAAGAGCACGATCAACAAACTAGATCAGCTTCATAAATATGGTTGCCAACCTCCAGGTGGGGCATGGAGACCAGCTATTACAACTGGTCAGGGGTCATTTCGTAGAAAAAGAGGTGCAGGAGCTCATTAGCATAACTCATTTGCATATGCCACACCCCCTGACATCACCGGAAGTGTGTCAGAAGGCAACACCCACCGCTCAGGCTCCACTGGACTGTTTTGGATTGCTAGCTATTGGGGAGGGGGACATGCAGATCTGTCCTCGCAGAGGAGGGAGAGCTTGTACCTGGTCTTAAAAGTCCCACTGGACTGTTTTGGAC
>NW_015167565.1:40822-65927 GCF_001447785.1 Gekko japonicus
CAACCCTAAAAGGCCAAAAGAACCCGCCCTCTATTCTCTGATCATCCATTTGATGACATGTGGGTGTAGACATTCCTTTGTTCTGTCACTCCATGCGGAAGCCCCTGATTCTTTCCTGACACACCATTCAACAGCGAATACAGTGTGGATTATGACAAATCCTATCATGTTTTAAAACACAATCTGAATACTTTCTGTGACTGGCTAACCGGACAGTGTAAAATCCTTGGCTATTGGCTAGTTTGTTTGTTTTTGTTTTAATTCTCCTGGAAGGCTTATAAGTGTTGATTCCATCGACTGAAGCTTTCCCCTTGATTTAAGGTTAACCGAGCACAGATTGTTCCTTGCTGTTTTCCTTTAGATCCGGGCGTGGGGGTTATCTCCAATGTTTCCTTTAAGCTGTGGAGTCTTGTG
The DNA here is from genome assembly GCF_001447785.1 of Gekko japonicus. NCBI lineage: Eukaryota > Metazoa > Chordata > Lepidosauria > Squamata > Gekkonidae > Gekko > Gekko japonicus. Next base: position 41,237 of record NW_015167565.1, read on the forward strand.
AGCAAAAATTCTACTTTGTGAGCTACTGGCATTAAAGTTGTGAGCGAGCGATTTGGCTGCTGCATGAATTAGTTTGCTCCGGAGCCCTCCTTCCTGAGCTAAGGCAAAAATGTGTGAGACGGAGGCTAAAAAACAGTGCGCTAGCTCACACTAACTCGGCTTAGAGGGAACACTGGTAGGAGGCCCAGAGTTAGCCCGGGCAGCTAGTTAGTGACAGAGCATCACTTGCCCCAGAGTCCCTATCTATACCTTGTGGCTAATAGCCACTGATGGACCTCTGCTCCATATGCTTATCTAATTCCCTCTTGAAGCTGTCCATGCTTGTAGCCGCCACCACCTCCTGTGGCAGTGAATTGTGGGGAGAGGAAGGGAACACGGAATGCTTCCCTTCCTCTCCCCACAACAGACACCCTGTGAGGTAGGTGGGGCTGATAGAACTCAAACTGTGACTGACCCAATCAATGCTCCCTCTAAGCGGTGGAGTCCTGTGAGTAAAAATTCTACTCTGTGAGCTACTGGCATTAAAGTTCTGAGCAAGCGATTTGGCCACTGCATAAATTAGTTTGCTCTGGAGCCATCCTTCCTGAGCTAAGACAGAAATGTGTGAGCTGGAGCCTAAAAAATTGTGAGCTAACTCACACTAACTTAGCTTAGAGGGAACAGTGGACCCAATGTCACCCAGCTGGCTGCCTGTGGAGGAGTGGGGGAATCAAACCCGGTTCTCCAGATTAGAGTCTGCAGCTCTTAACCACGACACCAAACCGGCTCTCCTGCGTGTCCCCAACATGACCTCTGTCATCTCCTCAAGGACCAAGTAGGAAGAACTGGTTATCCTCATCTTCCCACGAGAAGCAAGAACAAGCGAGAAATGAGATTCTTTGAAGACCAAAGTTTTATTTAAGAATAATCCATGTTTAAATTATTTGGCTGAGTGTATAATAAAAAGGAAACAAGAAGGCCCACCAAGGTTGGATCAAAGTGGGGAAAAGACACGTCTCGGCAATTCGACCCCATCCCCCCCACCCCTCAAATAGGGAGCTGTTTACTGAGTTAAAAGGCAACATGTGAGTGTAGTGAAAAGGCAAGGTAGCTCAGGCTGAAACACTGATCCCCTCCTACACTAGAAACCTATATCGGCCACTTGAAGTAAAATGGCTTCCTCCAAAGAACCCCGGGAATTGAAGCTGGTGAAGAAATTAGCATTTCTTTGATAGAGATCCTGTTCCCATCCTTGTTACAGAATGACTGGTCTGGTTGTCCCGGGAACACGGAATGACTAGACGTCTGCAGCGTGGCTGTGCTTTACTGCACGTCAGCGCTTTCGAAATCTCCGCCACAGGTGGCACCAGAGGCTCTTCTTTCAATGGCGATGTTCTTACACTAATAGGATGTCTGACTGTATGAGAATGCATTTGTCCCAACTCCAAGCAGGGCTTCCAGAATCACGGAACCAAAACCCATTTCACAATGTAAAAGCTATTCGAGCAGATATATCGGGAGGAACCGGACTGCCCCCAAACTCAAGAACCGAATTGCTTGTTGGTTACCGAGCTTGCTTTATTATTAAAAACGTTGAACTGCGTAAGCTGTAGCTTGAGTTGTCGCTGTGGTCACTCTACATTAGAGAGGCTGGGAGGGTTCCCTCCAAAAACCCCAGTTTAAAGTGATTCCCCCCCCCCAAGGCACACAAGGTTTCCCATATCCATCAAATCATTTCGCCCCGCCCACCAGGCATGGATATAAAAGGTTGTCATTCTACAGAAAGGATTTTTTAAATGTTTTTTCCCCTCTCGCATGTGCAAGATTCATAGCAACCACACAGAAGGGTGGAAATGGCTAGAGCGAGATCTAAATCCTTCGAAGCAAGAAAAAATGAGTGATTTTTAAATTTTAGGACACCAGATTCTGAACTATTTTTCACATCCCACTTTTTTCCCCCTTCCAAGATCAGGCAACAAGCATGCAAGCAGATCAAACGTATTCCTCCCACATATAAAAACCAAGAGTTGACGGTGCTTGCTCTGAAAATGAAGTTCAGACAGGAAACCCAAAGGGGAAGATACAGGATCAGCTATTGGTTATGTGTCAGTCGCATCCCTGATGGCTTAGGTGAGTTTGGTGCCCTGTTAAGTTTTTTTTTTCCTTCTTCCAGATTTGGCCGCTAACGCCTCCTTTAGCATTAAGACTGTTTAAAAACAGTCCGACGACTCCAGCGCAGCTATAGGTTAACAAAATGGCGGTTGTTGTAGATGGTGCTGATTGACAACAGTTCGGGTTTAGGGTTGCATGCGTTTTATCCTACAGGGCCTTAGAAGGGTGAAAGTAAATTACAGTACTTGAGACAGAAGTCAGGAATGAATTATGAGGTTGGGTTTGATTTGTAGATGAAACACCATAACAATAGCTGGATAACAAGGAGTGGAAGCAGCCCAGCCTGAGGTCCAGTTGAAGAGCTGGTTGCTACAGGGAGAAAGAGAGAGAGAGAGAGAGAAAGGGAGAGAAAACCCATTAACCATATATGAAACAAGCAAAGTCTGCATTTCTTGTCTGACGGACCAAAGCTAGTACAAACTTTAACACAGGAGTCCAGCGGCACCTTCAAGACTAACAGAATTTATTCCGGCGTAAGCTTTTGTGAATCAGAGTTCCCTTTGTCAGATTACAGGAGTGCATCAGGTCCGATTTATAAATACACAATAAAAATATGCAAGGGGGGGGGTGTTACAAAGAGAGGCCAGCTCAAAACAGGATTCTGTCCAGAAAGACTTAAAAGGTCCACTCGGCACGGGCGTGGAACACTTCCAAGCATTGGCTAGTCAAAATATAAAATGTTGTGGTAGGATGAAGCGGACACAATATGAATTTTTACAAAGGTATAGCTGAAGAAGGTGACATCTGTATGGGGCGGGAAATGTGAGATGTTAGCACCTATAGGGAGGTCTGGAATCTAGCACAAACTCTGGCACCATTTGAAGTAGCTGGGCGTGGCCCTTCTTGTCTCAACAGGACAATCTGTTACACTGATTCATTGTCATCCCGTAGTGCCACTGATTTTGCCTGTACTGAAGATCCCAACCATTCTGTTTTCCCCAGTCTTGTGCTTGGTTGTCCAGTTAGGTGCCAACAAGTAGAATCACTATCCCCTCCCTACGTAATATAGCCATCTCACGTACACGATAAGAATGTATGAAAACAGTGCTGAAGCCCCACACTAGAACAGGATGGATGGGAATTACTCTTATGACTGACTGAATTCTCCCTTTCAACCATTCTTTCTTCCCCAGTCTTGTGCTTGGTTGTCCAGTTAGGTGCCAACGAGTAGACTCAGTATCCCCTCCCTACGTAATATAGCCATCTCACGTACAAGATAAGAATGTATGAAAACAGTGCTGAAGCCCCACACTAGAACAGGATGGATGGGAATTACTCTTACGACTGACTGAATTCCCCCTTTCTGGCCATACCATCCAGTATCCCACAACAAAGGGACGCAGAAGAGAGTGGTTTATTGATTAAAACAGTTAGGAACCGCCTTTCACAGAAATGTTCCAAAGCGATATACATAAAAATCTAGATCCATCTTAAGCCAGTGTCAGAATAACCAAACATCAAGTCCATCAGGGAAATCGAATCCATTAGAAATCCCTAACCACCTCAAACCGGAAGAACCCAATCAACCTTTAAGGAAAAGGCTTGTCGGAATACAGACCTTTCTAAGTATATGTAGAGAAGGTTGGGTCTGCGTCTCAACACCGTGTAGCGTAGAGGCAATTACAAGAAAGTGCCCTAGATTGGACTATCATTGGCTGACCTCACGCCCTTCACTGAGTTAACGAGGAGGAGGGGTGTGGGGGAAGGTACCATGACTTGGGGGCAGAGCATCTGCTTGGAATGTGGAAGGCCCAAGGTTCCTTCTCTGGCATCTCCAGTTGGACTGAGTAGTAGGGCAATTGCAATTAGGTAGTAGAGGACAAGACGGATTTTGACCTGAGACTTTGGAGAGCTGCCAGCCAGACAAGACACTAGTGACCTTGATAAGACCAATGGTGTAACAGACTAAAGCAGATCAAATAGAGGGCCATGGCTGTCAGCTATGCTGCCATGAAGGTTGGGAAGTTTGGTCTGTATCTGGTTAATTGCTATTGCTTTCCTTTCAGGTTAATTGCTACTGCATTCCTTTCTGTGCTTTCTCTGCTGTGCACCGAAACGCTTATCTATACAGATGTGCAGGAGGGTGTTGTGGTGTCTGGGTTTTCTATAGGTGTCGTGGGAGAGTGTTCGTTCTCAGCTTCAGCTACCTAACGGTCTCTAAGCCTTATCCCGCACGCGGGAGGGCGCCTAATTGGCCAGTGCTGGGTGTGTGTGCATACGAATATCCTATATCCTATTATGCCCATGGGGCCGCCGCCATTCTTAACAGTGCCTATGTTAATGCATCTATAGCTCTGCAATAAAAGTATAACCGTTCCCGAATGCGTGTACTTCGTTGTTGGCTGTGGGTTCTGACAGTGACTCAGGCATTGAGCATCTGCTTGCATCCAGAAGGCCCCAGGCTCAATTGCCAGCATCTCCAGTTGGACTGGGTGATAGGATGATTGAGAGTGGGAAGCAGGCAATGTTGAAAGACCTCTGCCCAAGATCCTGGAGAGATGCTGCCAGTCTGAGTAGACAATTCTTGATGGACCAGTGGACTGATTCAGTATAAGGCAACTTCTTGTATTCAACAGGAGTTTTATTAATTTGGAGAGGCTGTGTCTCAGTGGTAGAGCCTCTGCTCAGCGTGCAGAAGGTCTCAGGTTCAATCCCCGGCATCTCCAATTTAAAAAGATCAAGGAGTAGGTGATGTGAAAGACCCTGTGCCTGAGACCCTGGAGAGCCGCTGCCAGTCTGACTAGACAAGACCTTGATGGATCTAAGGCAGCTTTATTTGTGGCAAGAATATGATTGGCAGATGTGCAGATATTTCATCAGCTCCCAGTGTTCTCACTGGTCCCTTCCCTTAGGATTCAACTAGACCCAGATCTGAATCTGAAAAGTCTACAGTGAACCATCCTATCGTCATCTGGTTTGCAAATTTTTGTTCATAATGATTTTCGATACACGTTCAATGCAGGAAAAGGAGGCAGGCTGTCCTTAAAGCATTGTATGGATAAAAGGGGACAGCTCAGTCGGGCACATACTTTGCAGGCTGTAAGGGATACGCTTCGCATACAGAAGGTCCCGGGTTCAAACTTTTGGCCACTTAGAAACGAATCTCAGATAGCAGAGCCAGAGAGCTGTTGCAAGTCAGAAGAGACAACGGTGGGCCAAATGGACCCGTGTTCAGACTCCGTATAAACCAGCTTCATATGTTTATAACAACATTGGGGGGACGGGAAAGGATTGGTAAGATACTGGTAAGACTACAATCAAAAAGAGGAATGTCTTTTAAAGGTTTTTTTTTTAAAAAGCTTGACATAGTTTATGGACCATTCCTGGCACGGAAGGCACTTCCCATCCCAAGGGAGCGCTTTGATCGGTTACCTCGGCAACTCTTGCCGTCTTCCTGCAACGTTCCTGTTACGCAGCTGCACAGCGGCCCGTCCACTTGGCTTGTGCATATCTGTTCGCAGCCCCCGTTGTCTTCACACCAGTCTAGACCTAGAACACAAGAGATGAAGGGAATAACAACAACAAAAAAAGGAACCTGTCCAGTGACTTGGATTAGGGTAAGGGTGGGAGCTCCCCAATGGGAAATGTCCGGACAAAGCTGGGGAAAAGTGCTTCACTGCTAAAGCCCGCCTCGGCACCCGGATATCGTTTAGGACAAGCCGGATCCAAAATTCCACACTGCCTTCACCACTGACGAATAAACACTTTCCCTTTAAAACCTCAGAGGCCAACAAGATTTTCGGGGTTTACGCTATCGGGAGTCAGAGCTCCCTTCGGCAGAGCTTTGACTCTCAAAAGCTTATACCCCAAAACTCTTCTTGGTGTCTAAGGCAGAGGTGTCGAACTCATTTGTTATGAGGGTCGGATCTGACATAAATGTCACTTGGTTGGGCCGGGAGATATAAACTGTATAAAGGACAGCAGCTGGTAAGCTCCGAGTTGGTGTATCCTCACTTCAAGGCCTCATGGGCTGGCTGGGAGGGGGGTACAAAAAAGTATCCGCATGGGCGGACTGGAGAGCCAGCGGTGCAGCACTGGGCAGATGCTCCTATGCTGCTTGACTGCTGCAGACAAGGCTGTTTTGCCATGCTGAAGCCACATTCATGGTGGCTCCGCCCACTCCCCCCTGAGCAGTCTCCTGTTCCCTCCCTCACACTAGTTGCTCAAGGGCCGCATAAGAGCCGCATAAGGGCCGGATCCGGCCCCCGGGCCTTATGTTCGACACCCTTGCTCTAAGGTGCTACTGGACTCGAATCTAGTTGTTCCATCGCACACCAACACGGCTACCCTCCGAAACTATCCTTTAAAAACGACAAGCAAGCGAACCCCTTGCTGATAGGTTCTGCCAGATCCCATGAACCCATCCCTGCGATTCGTCAAACACCCTGGTCGAAAGTGTCCCACTTACGTTTTCTCCTGATCGGCCCCACGGAGATGATCTGCTCATTGGGATCTTTATAGTCACTGGCTCTCCTGCTATTCTGTGGGCAGGTCTGGCCAAAAACACAAAAACAGACGGAGGTTACTGTAAGAAGGTGAAGTTCAGGGGAGCTTCAGAAATCAATTCAAAGTGACTGACTGGATGGCAAAGCATTCTGAATCCAAAGTTAAGAACGTAAGAGAAGCCATGTTGGATCAGGTCAAACAGTCCAACACTCTGCGTCACACAGTGGCCAAAACCCAGTTGCCATCAGGAGGTCCACCAGCGGTGTAAGAACTCCAGAAGCCCTCCTACTGTAGCTCCCCAAGCACCAAGAATAGACAGCATCACTGCCCCAGACAGAGCGTTCCATCTATACCTTGTGGCTAATAACCACTGATGGACCTCTGCTCCATCTGTTTATCCAATCCCCTCTTGAAGCTGTCTATGCTTGTAGCCGCCACCACTTCCTGCGACAAGTGAATCCCACATGTTAATGACTCTTTAGGTGAAGAAGTACTTCCTTTTATTATCTGTTCTACGCCTACTGCTCATTAATTTCATTGAGTGTCCACGAGTTCTTGTATTGAGAAAGGGAGAAAAGTACTTCTTTCTCTGCCGCCTCTATCTCATGCAAAATTTTGTCAAGCTCTATCATGTCACCTCTCAGTCGTCGTTTCTCCAAGCTAAAGAGCCCTAACCTCTTTAACCTTTCTTCGCAGGGAAGGTGTCCCATCCCTTCAATAATTTCTGCACCTTTTCCAATGATATGACATCTTTTTTGAGGTGCGGTGACCAGAACTGTACACAGTATTCCAAAGGAGGCCACACGATAGATTTATACAGGGGCATTATGATAAGTTTTGAGGTCACCACAGAGAAAGCTGTACCACACCAGTGCCTTCCCTCCTCGGGCCCCACATACTTCCATATAATAATAATAATAATACTTTCCATTAATCGCTTTCCCCAGTGGGCTCAAAGCGATGTACAGTTACTCAATATAGACAAGGGACTAACAATGTTTGTAGGGGATAGGGAAGACAACATATATTCATTTTTAATTGCACGCGCTGTCACTGCGCTGACATCTTCTGGCTTGGCTCCATCGTTTTCTGCACGGCTTTCTTGATGGCCAGGCTTCAGGACCCGTATGTCAATTGCCACACTGCCACCACCTGGCCGGAACATCAATTGCAGGGATTCTTTCGTAGCCGAGAAGCTGTTTTGCCTTCCAAGCCTCGACCAGGACGTCCGACCGTCAGCTAACACCCTCCCACAAGGGAGATTGGCGTGCCCACCCTCTCTAAGGAATGGTTCCCATTTTATCTACTCGCCGAAGCTTTCGAATCGCTGGGTGGACGATGAGCTGGGGACAACAGGCTGGCTGCTCACACCAGCGCGGGGCTTGAACCAACACAGTTCAGATGTTAAGACAGTGGGATATACCCACTGTGCCACTGCTCCCCTATCAGAGGGTGATTCAAGTAGGTCTTCTCCCGCGAGCCATAAAAACATGGTGTGGGCTCACCCAAGGGTAGGCGTTCCCTAAGGAAAGCATGTTCTAAGTCATGCACCTCAACAAAACCTGCATGTCAGGCCACCTACTATTTTGCATGAGTATTTTTCGGAGTCACACAATGAGACGGAACAGTGGAGGTGAACTTCGTCATAGTCCCCGATGAACTTGAAGACTGTCACGTGAAAGCGGCAGGTCAGCGAAACGGCATTCTCTTCGATCCCAATGGTGTTGTCTTTTAGATTTTGGCACCTAAAACACATGGCACAGCTGTGAGGAATTTGCAGTCACAAGCGGTCAAGGGGGGAAAGAAGTCACTTACCCTTCCTCGATGATGAAGTATCTGAGCTTATCATTGCTATCCCGCGTGGGCGTGGCATAGCATTTGTTCAGCATGAGGATGAGGTGGGTGGCATCGGCCCCGATGACGAAGACGCCCACGTAAAGGACATCCCGCGTGGTCAACACAACTTCTCCTTGCCTGTAAGGATGCTTGTAGGAGGAATTTTTGTACAGCGCCATCTTGGTGGTGAAGCTCCCTTCTTGCGTGGGCACTGTCAGATTAATCACGCTTAAAGGAGAAACAGAAAACTTCCACACAAGGAACAGAAAGAATGGATGGAAAACACGGCCAGCAAATATCAAGCAAGAAACAGAAGGATGTGCTAGATCGGTGGCCCCCAAGAAAGCGCCCGTGGGTACCATGGCACCCACCAGCACCTTTCCTGGCACCAGCCAAGTGCTTTTAGAAAGTGGGCAGGGCTAGGTCGGGCTTTCCCCCAGCAGGGCTTCTGATTGGCTGTGCAGATTAAATTGAATCCTGTTGAACAGAGCTTCTGCCTGAAATGTTGAAGAGGTACTATTAGAAATGTATATAACCTCGATCCTTGACATTTTCTGGTTAGCCCACCTGCCGTGGTGGCCATTTTGTGACTGGCTCGGCTTCTATGGTGTAGTGTTCAAGAGCGGCAGACTCTAATCTGGAGAACTGGGTTTGATTCCCCATTCCCCTGCATGAAGCCAGCTGGGTGACCTCGGGTCAGTCACCGTTCTCTCATTCAGCCCCATCCAGTGTTCCCTCTAAGCTGAGTTAGTGTGAGCCAGCTCACAGTTTTTTAGCCTCCGGCTCACACATTTTTGACTTAGCTCAGGAAGGACGCCTCCAGAGCAAACTAATTTAGGCAGCAGCCAAATCGCTCGCTCACAACTTTAATGCCAGTAGCTCACAAAGTAGAATTTTTGCTCACAAGACTCAACAGCTTAGAGGGAGCATTCCATCTACCTCACAGGGGGTTTGTGGTGGGAAGAGGAAGGGAAGGTGATTGTAAGCCACTCTGAGACTCCTTCGGGTAGCAAAGAGTGGGGTATAAAACCAACTCTTCCTCTTCTTCTCCTTCATTTGGAAGCCATTTTGTGATTGTGCCTGCCACCCTTTATCAGAATTCCAAAGGTGCCCACAGGCACTAAAAGGTTGGGGACCCTTGTGCTAGATGGTTGGGGTCGGGGAGGAAGGACTTTTCTCTTCTGCTGTTGTCGCCCCAGTAAGGGATCGCACGCTTTACAAATGAAGGTTTCCGATGTGGGGATGGAGGGGAAGAAAGTAAAGATGGAGGAATCCCTACACCCCTTTAACATAAGCAGGGGTCATTTCCTGCGGGAGTGCACAGGAGCGGAGCTCCGGCAGTAAGGAGCACAGGGGGGCGGGCACATGCAACAAGCCCTGCCCCCTGCTCCCAGCAGCCCTCAGTCGGGCCATGAGGAGCAATAAGCAGCCAGGTAAGTTGCAGAGCCCCCCCCAGCCCGCCTTCAGGTACAAGCTCTCCCTCCTCTGTGACAGCAGATCTGCGTGTCCCCCCGTCCAATAGCTAGCAATCCAAAACAGTCCAGTGGAGCCTGAGCGGTGGGTGTTGCCTTCTGACACACTTCCGGTGATGTCAGGGGGTGTGGCATATGCAAATAAGTTATGCTAATGAGTTATGCTAATGAGCTCCTGAACCTCTTTTTCTACGAAATGACCCCTGAACATAAGTAAAGTTGGAATGTGGCAGCTCTGCCCGGCACTTTATAGGGCATTATAGGAGACAGCGTGGAAGAAAACGGTGACTGGAAATTCTCTCTCCTTCACCCTTTGGAGAGCTCTGACCAAAACATGAGGTGTTTGAGGCTCTTTTATGAGGATTTCTTATTGAGAGTGAGGCAACACTATCCCATCGTTTCCTTTTCCTGCAAGTCGTTCAGTCTTCTTCTTCTTTTTAACAAAGCTGTGTTTTAGTGCAAACTTCTTTTCATCTGCACCCAAGTCAAAAGCCTCGTTCACATGCTATGCTAAGGGAAGGCTTTGCAAACTTGGGAGTCCAGCTCTGAGTCTTTATTCACAGAAACAAGACCATGAATGAACAGAGATCTCATGGATTGCCCTTTCAGCAGTTCCCAGCCAGTGCTGAGATCTGTCAGCCGCCTGTTCCCATATTACATAGTTCCCACGACTTCATACACAGGGATGACTCCAATGTCAATATCCCCGTGGCTAGGGGCTTAGAAAAATCTGCATTCTTCCAAGGGAGGTCAGGGAGATTTGGTGCCGACATGCAACCCGCCGCCGACTTACCTCTCAAAGTCCACCAGTGAGCCAGGCGCATCCCTTACCTGAGCATAGGCCTAATGACAGAATCCAAAGATATCTTTATGTCAAGTTCATAGGCACAGGAGAACTCGACATTTATAGTCCGGTCACGGGTGATGACATTTCCAGTGTTGTTGGCACTTTCGATCCAGACGGTATTTTTGTACATGATGTGGGTGCTGTTGGACTGTGCGGGGGGAAAGAGAGAGAGAGAGAAGAAGCTACATTCATGCAAAAGAAAAGCAGAAGATAACCTCAAGTGATGCCTGTACCCTCTCGAGTCTTGTATGGTCCTGTGTGTTAGATGCCGTGAAGTTGCTTCTTACCTATGGCCACCCCATGAATGAATGACCTCCAAAACATCCTATCATTAACAGCTAGGGAGCCCAAGTCCCCCCGGGGGGCGGGGAAACCCCCGCCCCAGAGGCCTGTTCCCCAGCGGCGCCGGATCGGGCACCGGGGGGAACTCCTCCCCGACGTGTGCGTCACCCGGAAGTGATGCGACCATGCCGGACACGCTGGGGGTGGGGCCACGGCCATCCAAGGGAAAACTCTATGGCTTTCCCTTGTATGGCCCGTGGCCCCACCCCCAGCGTGCCTGGTGTCCTCCCGTCACTTCCAGGTGATGTGCATGCGGAGCGTGCGCACACCAGATGCCGGCCGGGAGCCCCCCGCTCCCGGCGAAGGTCGACTTGGCAACCCTATTAACAGCCTTGCTTGGGTCTTGTAGACTGAAGGCCATGGCTTCCTTGATTGAGTCAACCCATCTTCTATCGAGATTGTATGTTCCTACCTTGTACTATATCCCAAGGAAAACCTACAGTTATAGATATTCCTTATCACATAAGAGAAATAGAGGAGTTTACCCAATTGGGGGGACTCCGTACATATCCATCCATCCATAGAAGACATCAGTGGTCCGTTATTTACTCATGGGTTGGATCCACGAATGCTAGGACTGTGATCCATGAATTCTCCCCCTCTAGCAGTCCTCTCTGACCAGAGGATGGTTTATTCTCAGGGTCATGGAACCCACATGGAGTAACAGCCACACGGGTCAGTGGGCTGCCATGCAGAGAGGGCCACCTGTGGGGCTACTAGTTCACACCAGTCCCATGACCCTGGGAATGAACTTTCCCCAGGTCAGAGAGGACGACTGGGGAGAAGGGAACATGGGGGTAGATCTGTGACCGTCACCACTTGATCCAATGTAAAGATAACCGAGCAGAGCAAAAACATAGCAAGGCAGGAATGTTCAGGATGCAAAGTGCTACCTCTGTTGTTGGTTTTGCCGTCAAGCCACAGCTGACTTGTGGTGACCCCATAGGGCTTTCAAGGCAAGAGACTGTCAGGTCCCCAGTCAACTCACACTCCACACAGCCTTTCTTTTATGAAAGTTTATTGAAGAGTTTTGAGATGCTGCAAAGGTGACTTCTTTGTCAGGACTGGGGAGCTAAGGCGGGGACCCGGCGTACAACTAAACCCCACATTCCACACCCACGTCACACAGTCATAAGTATAAGCAATCCTAAGAAGCCAGACGGATACAATGGTTCAACTAGCCATTCAAAAGTCTTATCAACTTCAAGGACACTCTCATGTGAAAGTTCCTGAGTTGCTGCTCGGGAAAACTGTTACCAGCGTTGCTTCCCTAGTCTACAAGCATTCACACAGTCGCTCCCCCTCCCACCAGGAATGTCAGCGAGGGTGAGCGATAAGCGGACAGCTGGGTACATCTGCTACAGCTGGCAAAAGCAAGGGGGAAGGGAATAGGGGTGCAGATTACAATAAGCAGGTCGGTAATGCCGCAGGTACAGAGTACAAAGGAAAAGGCGAATCCGAGTCTGGCAGAGATGTTCAGAGGTGGTTTGCCATTGCCTGGCTCTGCAGAGTAACCGTGGTATTCCTTGATGGTCTCCCATCTAAATACTGGCCAGGGCCGACCCTGCTTAGCGTCCAAGCAAGGTCCGATGAGATCGGGCTAGCCTGGGCCATCCACGTCAGGGCAACAGCTACCGATCTATCCTTTATCCTTCCAAGGAGCACAAGGCAGTGACTAAAGAGTTAATTCCCATGTCTTATCTTCACAAAAATCCTGAGAGATAATGAACACATGATGCCGCCTTATACTGAATCAGACCATTGGTCCATCGAGGTCAGCACTGTCTACTCAGACTGGCAATGTCTTAGAGAGAGGTCTTTCACATCACTCATTTCTGGATCTTTCGAACTGGAGATGCCCAGGATTGACCCTGGGACCTTCTTGCATGCAAAACAGAGGCTCTTTCGAGGAGCCATGGCCCCTCCCCCCTATGACTTGTTCAAGGTCACCCAGAGACCACTAGATCTGGGGTGTCAAACATGTGGCCCGGGGGCCAGATCAGGCTCCCGGAGGGCTTCTGTCAGGCCCGCAGTGGAACTGGCTGTCTTCTGCTTCTTCTTCCAGTTCTGCTGCTGCTGCTGCTGCATCATCGTAGCTTCGCAGCTTACAGATACACACCTGAACAGCAGAGTCAAGATTGCAACAGCACAGAAATTTTGATGCAATAATTCAGAGCAAGAGGTGTAAGTTATCAGACACTGTTGAATAAACAAAATATTGCAAGAGTGCTGATGTTTTAAGCATGTTTTTATTTTGTTTTAAAAAAACACCCTTTGTGTTTGTGTCCTTTATAAAGCTTATGTCTCCGCTACCTGGCATTACATTTTATGACACACATGGCCCAGCCCAACACGGTCTCATTTATGTCAGATCCGGCCCTCATAACAAATGAGTTCGACACCCCTGCACTAGATGAATGGGGATCTGACCCAGGGTTTGCCAAGTCAATCCAGTGCTTTAGTTACTAAATTACCCTGGTTCTTGTCATGCCAATGTGGCCCTGGTGCATTGCTGATTCAGTAATTCACAGCAGAACAAAGACTTTTATGGAGTCTTTTTTCGCGGCAATTTCTTTGTGAAGAATGAAATCATTTTATTTTAAAGCTTCAATTAGCAGAGTAATCAACTCAAGCTCAAGCTGATTAAGGGATACAGGCCAAAAAGCCACTGTTTCGGTTTATTGTGGTTCTGGTGTGTGACCACAATAAGGACAGATTGATTGGTTCACATCTAAAAATTAGAGCCGGCATTGCTAACTAGCCCGCAGCAAATTACAAAGAAAATATTAAAGATGGCCTTTCCTTCTAATGAGCAGGGGTTTTTTTTTTTAAAGCAAATCCTAATATATCGTGCACGCTTGAGTATGTCACAAAAGAAACGGAGGGTTTGGTAATATGCAAGTATAACAATGCTGTCGCAATAGCCAGGGTCGTGTATTTGTTATTTTTATTTATTTTTATTTTTAAAATTCATATCCCGCCCTCCCCAAATGGGCACAGGGCGGATAACATCATGACACATAACAATAAAAGTTAATTGACACAATTACTCAAAAAACATTAAAAATATTTAAACGAGAAAACAATTAAACAGTTAAAGATGGTGAGCAATAATTCAGGTAAAGTAAAGGTAAAGGTTCCCTTGCTCGAAAGCCAGTCGAATCCGACTCTAGGGTTGCGGTGCTCATCTCCGTTTCAAAGCCGAAGAGCCACCGCTGTCCGAAGACGTTTCCGTGGTCATGTGGCCAGCATGACTAAACACCAAGGCGCACGGAACGCTGTTACCTTCCCACCGAAGTGGTACCTATTTATCTACTTGCAATTTCTTGCTTTCGAACTGCTAGGTTGGCAGGAGCTGGATCTAGAGATGGGAGCTCACTCCATCATGCAGCACCCGGGTCTCAAACTGCTAAACTACTGACTTTTCACAGCCTGCAGTTCAGCGTCTTAACCACTTGAGCCACTGCAGCTCCATAATTCAGACCCTCCATTAAAAACTGGATATATGATACTGGAGTCCCATCTACATAACCCTGAACTCCACATAGGGTAGATGGTCTGGACTGCCTTTATATAAGGCAGTCTCTACATAGGCTCTGTACAGGGAGGCCAACTAACTGGGCGTCCGCTGCCTCAACCGAAAGCCTGTCGGAACAGCTCCGTGTAGCTGTTGGACTGGGGAAGACCGGGTCCAAACCTCTAATCAGCCATGAAGTTCACGAGGCAGTCACTTGGGAGCAAGGGCCTGTCCATTTTTTGCTCACGTATCTCTGTAAATGCGCTAGATCAGAGGTTCCCAAACTTATTTGGCCTATCGCCCCATTTTTTTGGGGAAAAAATGACTCAGCACCCCCCTGGAAATCTACCTTCAAGAAGTGGACAAAAAGATGCAGTGACAAATTTGCACATGGTAAAGAAAGACGTTCTTGCCTGAAGCCAGAGGCCAGCAGCAACCACCACACAGTAGCCCAGCGACAACACCAGTCTTACAAGGGTGCACATGCATTTGCAGTTTTGCAAATGCGTGGCTGTGATTGGCTGTGGGGACCCCTCTCCACCTCCACCTCCCTCCCTGATCCCAGGGAAGACCAGGAAAAGGCTGCTTTAGATAGGTTCTGGACTCCTCTTTCTTTATGCTTCCACTGCCCCCTTATTTTTATTCAACGGCCCCCAATTGCACCCAAGGCTTCTACCGCCCACCTGGATCATTCCAGCGCCCCCCAGCGGGCGGTATCACCCACTTTGGGAACCAGTGCACTAGATGTTTCTTTGTTTCATGTACTTCATTTATATTCCGCCTTTCTCACCGAGACAGAAGATGGATTATGAAATAATTAAACAATTCAACCAGACGGTGTAAGACATCCAATAAACAATGCACTAGGACGAGGACAACAGAATTAGAAAGCAATCCAAACAGAAGGCTATCTAAGGCAGGGGTCCCCAACCCCTTTGAGCCTGTGGGCACCTTTGGAATCTGGACACACAGTGGTGGGTGTCACCACAAAATGGCTGCCACATGAGGCAGAGCCCCATATACAGAGGCCAAGTGCAGGGGAGAAATGTGGTAATTTTAAAAATACACAGAGAAGCAAGAGAGAATAAAGCTAGTACTGTGGTGCAGCTGCTGAAACAACATTAATCTGCCCAACACGTGGAACTCACTGCTGCAGGAAATGGTGGTGGCTACAAGCACCAATGGCTTCAAGAGGGGATTGGATAAACAAGCCACCCTGAGCCTGCTATGGCGGGAAGGGCAGGGGAGAAATTTAATAAATAAATAAATAAATATGGAGGAGAGGTCCATCAGTGGCCATTAGTGGCAAGGTTTAGATGGAACACTATGTCTAGGGCAGTGATGGTCTGTATTCTTGGTGCTTGGGGGGAGGGGCAACAGTGGGACGGCTTCTGGAGTTCTGGCCCCACTGGTGAACATCCTGGTGGCACCTGGGCTTTGGCCACTGTGTGACACAGCGTGTTGGACTGGATGGGCCATTGGCCTGGTCCAACATGGCTTCTCTTATGTTCTTAATCTGACTGCCAGTGGCCAATCAGCAACCCTGCTGGACAAGAGCCCCATCCACTTTTGAAAAACTCTTAGTGAATGTCAAGGTAGATGTCAGCGGGCACCACACTGGGGACTTCCGATCTAAGGCATGACATACTGTAATGCAGGAAAGAGGGCCATACCAGTGCAGATCACGGAAGAGAAGGAGGTGGGGAAACAGTGGTGCAGTGGGAAAGAGATTTCTTTTCATTGAGGGATCCCTACATGTTTTTCATGCAGCTTTGTCAGGGAATCCATAAGGCAGCTGTCTTTCAGAGTGTTCCAACGCTAATAAGGCGAATGCTGTCAAGAGACGGTTGCTTTACAGATGCACTGATGAAGCAGAGTGCAAAACACGTAGGGAACCCTAAGTGAAATAAAATCCCTTTTCCCATTGCACCATCTTCTTTTGTCTTCTCTTCCACGGCATATCATAACCATGCAGAAAGTGGGTTAAATATCAATGGCACTGTGAAAAGGATAATAAAGATCGCTATGGCGATGCTTTGACTGCAGCGATACAAAGCTTGAGATGTACGTTCAGGAAGCCCAGAAGACTCGAGGAAGCGAGAAATAACTGAAAACAGAAACAAGACTAGAGTCCCCAGATAATCTGACCTGCACTATGTTTCCGCAGTTGCCCTTGGTGTTGTTGATTTGGAAGGAGATGAAGTCTTCGCCTTCAATGCCAAGACACTGGCGGTCATTGACGCGCACCCCTTCCCGTTCGAAGCCCAACTGGAACAGCTTGCACTTTGAGATGGACACCTCCATCTGCGCGGCTTTGCAGGTCACCTCGGCATCCAGGATGTCATGTGTGTCTGCAAAGAGCATCGGTGTCGTTAAGTAGACGGCATGAGCAGGCATTCAAGAACGGGGAAAAAGGGAAATACTAATTTACACCGAGAGTGGTTCAAATGTGGAATTCACTGCCGGAGGATGTAGCGATGGCCACAGGAATAGACAGCTTTAACAGAGGATTAGATAGATTCATGGAGGAGAAGTCTATCAGTGGCTTCTAGCTATGGTGACTGAAGGGAACCTCCATATATTAGAGGGAGCATTGGAGAGGACCCTGCCCACCCTGATGTAGAGCCGTTTGGTGTAGTGGTTAGGCGCGTGGACTCTAATCTGCGAGAACTGGGTATGATTCCCCACTCCTCCATATGCAGCTGCTAGTGTGACCTTGGGTCAGTCATAAGTTCTTTTGGAGCTGTTCTCTTGTGAGCAGTTCTCTTGGAGCTCTCTCAGCCCCACCTACCTCACAGGGTGTCTGCTGTGGGGAGGGGAAGGGAAAGGAGATTGTAAAACGCTCTGAGACTTCTTCGAGTAATGAAGGGCAGGCTATAAATCCAATCTCCTCCTCCTCCTCCTCCTCCTCCTCCTCCTCCTCTCTTCTTCTTCTTCTTCTTCTTCTTCTTCTTCTTCTTCTTCTTCTTCTTCTTCTTCTTCTTCCATGCCTACCTTTCTGTTATCAGCTGTATATTATGCTCTTCACAGAGGCATTTTTCTGACTGAAGATAGCTTAGTAACTCTTCATTTATTTTTTAGAATTCTAAAATTTTTAAAAATGGCTACATATTTTAATTCAATGTGTATTCTGGGTTTAGATTTTGGGTAGTGGAGAAGTCTGTGTCACTTCTGAACATTTTGTTTGGGGGGAAAGGACTAATAAAATAAACACAACCACAGTGGAGTCTGGGCAGTCATGCCTGATTGGCGCTTCCTGTCAAAATGACATTAAGCAGGCTCCTGTTCTGTTTCACCCTTCTAGCTCACCTAGGGAACTGCGTTGGTGAGAAAAATAATTAACACTTATGGCATCCAAGAGAGAGACAGATAGACAGCCTTGAACTATGCTGACTCTCTTGTATATTCTGGGGAAACTATAAGAGCAGTTATAGCTGTAGCACAGCCCTGAAGCAGCAATGACTTGAAGCCAGCAAAAGCACCCAAAATATTCAATAACATTGGACCATCTATGAATGGTAGCTAGAAGAAGAAGAAGAGATTGGATTTATACCCCGCCCTTCAGTACCCAAGGGAGTCTCAGAGCGGCTTACAAACTCCTTTCCCTTCCCCTCCCCACAACAGACACCCTGTGAGGTAGGTGGGGCTGAGAGAGCTCTGACAGAGACTGCTCTTTTTCAAGAACAGCTCTGACAGAATTATGGCTTGCCCAAGGTCATCCAGCAGCTGCGAGTGGAGGAGTGGGGAATCAAACCCGGTTCTCCCAGATTAGAGTCCACGCACTTAACCACTACACCAAACTGGAGGCCCTTTCAAATTTGGGAAGGATTTTTCATTGCTCAAGAATGTTTGGGGTCTAGGATTGGATTAAGACACGGCAAAACTATGTCAGAGGGAGGTGATGTGGTACAGCCCAATCCCATCCGATTTCAGGCAGGGTCAGCCCTGATTAGTACTTGGATGGCCAGCCTCCAAGGAAGACTGCAGGGGAGGGGAACGGCGAGCCACCTCTGCTTCTCACTTGCCTTGAAATCCTCTTGCTGGGGGTTGCCATAAGTCGGCTGCGACTTGACGGCACTTTACACACACACACACACACACAGCAATGTCAAGTTTCAGTGGTCCCATGGCATTGCCAAAAATATATTTATTATTCTAACACCGAAATTTAGTTTTTAAAAAACTATTTCGTGGCCCCTCTTAATCCGAGGCCTAAATTGTAGTTTACATAGCTTGTGCCTGAATCCAAGTTTGCCTGGGTTGGCCTGACAATCCCTCCTTGGGATGGGAGACAGAAGATTTTTTTTTTGTAGTTGCTTCCTCAGTTATGGAACAACCTCCCTCATGTGTCAAATACTAACCCTCTTGGCTTTCAACAAAGCCTGTAAAACTTGGCTACACCAGCAACCTTGTGCCGAATGTTATCGGATGGCGACTAAGACAACTGAGGGGTCCGTTGGGTGTGTTAAATTCATACACTGTTGAGATCTATGCAGTGTTGACATTTACATTTTTAAAAAGTTATTACGGAGGGAGCCTTAGTGGGGTTTCTTTTGTTATTCTTATATTCAAATGTAATATAGAGTTATTTTCGTTTTTAATGTATGATGTTAGCCTGAGTTTACTTCAGAAAAGCGGGATAGAAATGTTGCAAATAAGTAGATATTCATAAGTTCCTACACGGTAACCTCAAATACACTTGGGGAGGGGAGGATATATTTATTTTTATTTATTTATTTAACCTTCGATTTATATACCGCCCTAACCCCCCCAATGGGGGTCTCTGGGCGGTTTACAACTTTGTAGTGCTAATCACTTTTATGGATCCCAGTTTTATATACCAGTTTCAGGAGTCTTGAGTTGGATTCTGAACATCTCCTGATGAAACAAATGGCCTTCCCCTTGTCACTCCAGGGCTGATGGACAGTTTGAAGTTATATTACCAGTGCCCGTGTATCGAGGCTGTGAGCTATTGACATTCACAGATGGAGAGGGAACAAGAGCTGTGCAAAATTGATTTTGGATCTTTTAAAAAAATATGTATGCACATTTGTATGGAAATTAGAGCAGGCCCTGGGGCCGAAGGCACGTTGAAAACAAGGCCGGGCGAAACAATAGAAAATCCTGCTACAGGAAACAATCCAGTCCCAAGTCCCAAGGGACAAACTAGAAGAATTAATGGTCCTTTTTTCGAGTTCCAAGGGTCTGATCCCCCCCACTGATGTAAACTGGCAGTTGCCAGAACCCACCGACACGTTTTTGGCATGAGGCAGTTCGCAATTTTCTGCGGCTGCCTGAAAATCCGGCTCCGAGCCTACGAAATCTCCATTCAGATCAGGCCATATTTGTAATACTGTTTCCATCATTTTCATGTCACATTATACATCAACAGCGCCTTGCAAACAAAAAATAACTTCAGTGTCACAACACGCCTACAGAGCTACGCCTAATCAAATTGCAGACAGGATAGGAAAAGGTAAAGTGGCAGGAAAACGAGATGGCGTAAGAATTGTGGAACTGACAGCGTTACAACAGAAGAGTATCCTGGAAGAAGTGTTTCTCCAGTCTCTCTGCAGCCCCTTAAGGGGAGCATCGGGAAGACTTAGAGAGCAGCGTGACCGGGGAAAACTGTTCCTCTGGGATTCTCCTTTTTTAAATGCTGTCAGTTCTGCAGGGTCTAATACGACGTTCCATCTGGCCTGGGTGAGAAGCTCTGCCCACTAGGGATGGTCACACCTGGTGCCGTTTAGAAGCTCGTTCCCTCCAGGGGCTCTTTATTCATTTTTATAATTCCCATCCTGTTCTCTCTACCAAAGGCATTCAAGGCAGGTTAGGGACAATATAAACAATGGCAGCATGAAATATTCATATATTGAAACAGCGCCAGTAAAACAGACATCACCTGCTCTAAAATACCAAAACAATAGCACCTTTCTCAGAAGCATCGGAATAACTTTTTTGGGGGGGGGTTGCTGTCAAGTCACAGCGACTTATCGTAAATTGTGTTCGGGGGTGGTTTGCCATTGCCTGCCCCTGCACGGCAACCCTGGAATGCCTTGGTGGTTTGTCACCCAAATACTTACTAACCGGGGCCAAACCCCCCTTAGCTTCCAAGATCTGAAAAGATCCAGCTAGCCAGGGCTATCTAGGTCAGGGAGGACTGGAGAGGAGGGGGTGCTATCAAGTCATAACCTGGAAGGTTAAAATCATAGTCATAGAGTTGGAAGGGACCCCAGGGGTCATCTAGTCCAACCCCCTGCACAATGCAGGAAATTCACAACTACCGCCCCCCACACCCCCAGAGACCCCTGTTCCACACCCAGAAGATGACAAAGAACCTCTAGGATCCCCAGCCAAACTGGCCTGGAGAAAAATTGATTCCTGACCCCAAAGAGGTGATCAGCACCCGTCAGGTTTTCACGGCAAGAGACGTTCAGAGGTGGTTTGCCATTGCCTGCCTCTGCATAGCGACCCTGGTATTCCTTGGTGGCCTCCCATCCAAATACTGACCAGGGCCAACCCCGCTTAGCTTCTGAGATCTGACGAGATCTAGCCTGAACAACTGTAGCAATTTAAAAAAACACCCCACTGTAACCCTTACAGCCCGCTGGTTCTCAACATCCTCTGGATCCAAAGAAGTCTTTATTAGGAAGGCTTTCAGACCTACTTCCTTCAAGGTAATTTCTATCCAATTCCAATAACCTTTATTGGCGTCCAATAACTCTATGAAAGGAATAGCAGTACAAATCAATCCATATGTCAGCAAAGGGAAACAGTCAGGGTACAGCAGTTTGTAGCACTGTATATAATAAAGATAATAGGACCGAATGATAAAAATGTGGAACAGTAATCTCGAATATCGCGGTAATTAACACAGTTACAATAAGAAGCTTAACTATCCAAAGGCTATCCCACCCACCAGGGTTCCCTCTAAGCTGAGTTAGTGTGAGCCAGCTCACAGTTTTTTAGCCTCCAGCTCACACATTTTTGCTTTAGCGCAGGAAGGAGGGCTCCAGAGCAAACTAATTTATGCAGTAGCCAAATCACCTGCTCACAACTTTCATGCCAGTAGCTCACAAAGTAGAATTTTTGCTCACAGGACTCCACAACTTAGAGGGAGCATTGCCACCCACCCTTTTCCACTGAGGCATCTACAATGTAAAATCACCTGCCCAGTGCAGAGTCAGAGGTCAACACCAGTGTTGCAGGCTGATCATCCTAAGCAACTGTCCACATCCTTGAGCCACAATGACTGAAAATGCATCCACAGCCACATGGCTAGACCACAACACGCCAATACCATTCCGAGAGTGAGCTATTAATGCAATAGAATCCAAAGTGCACCGGATGTGAGAGGTTTTATCCGAAAAATGTTTAGCGCACGTCTGAATGTTTTGAATTGGGGGCAAGGTGTGAAATCTCCCTCACTGTCAGAAAACGAGAACAGAAAGGTTTTGTACAGATGCAAGGGTGACAAAGAAGAGAGCCCATTTCACTGCCACCAAGTAGGTATGAGGTTGCACTTTAGCCAGTGTTTGGACAAAATCTTCCTTTCCCTATAGCTCTTTTTGTTAACTTGCTTCACAGCCCTAAGCCCCTCAGCAAACCAGGGACACCCATGAAGGCATGAAGCTGCCTTATATTGAATCAGACCCTTGGTCCATCAAGGTCAGTATTGTCTGCTCAGACAAGCTGCAGGTCGCCAGGATACCAGGTAGAAGTCTTTCACATCGTGTACTACCTGATCCTTTCTATGGGAGATGCTGGACATTAGGGATGGGCACAGACCGGGAAAGGCCAGTTCGGTCTGCGCCTCGAGAACCAGGTGGCCCCAAACTGAACCCTGAACTGAACCCCTGATCAAAAAAGCCACCCAAACTGAACTGGTTCGGATGGCATCGGGGCCCCGCCCCGGCATGCCCACATCATCCAGAAGTGACTCACCACCACCCCCGACTTGCCTGTGTTACTCGGAAGTGACATGAGCATGTCACAACGCGCTTGTGTCACTTCCAGAAGATGTGGGCGTGCCGGAGGCAGGGCCCAACGCCACCCAGAAATGGCGTGCGTTCGTCGGGCCGAACACATGAGCTGAACCCAGCTGAAAAGGTCGGTGAGTGTTCAGGGGAAGGTATCTTTCCCCAAACCTTGGCTTGCAAACCCTGAACGGAGCAAGGTCTGGCCTGGACTTTGGCTCCGGTCTGTGCCCATCCCTACTGGACACTGAACACAGGACTGTAAGCAGATGCTCTACCACTGAGCTACGTCCCCTCCTCAGGGAGCTGAATAAGATCTATGGAAGAGAATACCCAAGTGTCTTAGTGCCAACTGCCCTGCAGTTCAGATTTCTAGGGGTGAACCAAGACATCCGTAGGAACCGCAGCCATGTCAACCAGAAACTCTTCAAGAGCCTGCAGAAATCCATCTGAATCCATCAGTAAGGGACAGCTTAATAAATCTCCCACCCTGGCAGAAATTTTGAATCCTGGGCAATCTACAACCTCACCAAGTCATGGTCAGTCCATTTCAAGGGAACTGTAGAAGTCTCTCCTGCTTTCAAACCATTTAACCCCGACTGGATAGAGGAGATCCAACCCATCCCCCTGGGCTGCTTGCAGCCCCTGCAGGAACTGCAACAAGAGCCACAAGTGTAACACTGAATGTCAGGCAGAAAACTGAGAAGGCCGAGTACAATTTAAATAAATTTAGTTTTTTTAAATTAAAAATAAATCTGTTATAGCAGTTTGTAGAACCAAAAAACAGCAACAGCAACCTTTAAATGGTGTCACACAGCAGTCTCTATGCTGAAAATATCACATCTTGCTAGAGCCGAGGCCCTTGCTGTTAAAGTCCTGCATTGGGCCATGGAAGCAAAGCTGAAACAAGTTCTAAGTATCTCACCGTGTTATCCAGCAACTGTCCCTAGCCATTATTTGGGTCGTTTCTTCATTCTCCAACTTGCTCTGTCCAAAGGTGCACTTCAAGCCCTCTTGGTGGCTTTCAGTTGGCCATTAAGCATTTTTATTTGGCCCACCCTTTCCATTTCCCAGTTGATTAAATCCATGTGCTGCAACCACTTACTGTTTCCGTAGGGTGGAGGTTCAATGCAGCCACACAGCTCTCCACCGTTGTCAACTTCGCAAGTTCTGTTGGGACAGTCTGCCCCGACACAGGGATCTTCAACCACTCCTGCTAAAAAGGAAACAGACAAAAGGCAACCAATTTACTTTAAGACCAGTTGCCTCTGCTGCTGCTTGTCACATACACATTCAGTGCTCAGCCCAAGAGAAGATTGGCAACTGCCCTCCGTTACCACCGCAGCACCCCAGAGAGGTGGAAATGCCTCAGTAGAGACTGGTAGACACTATGGTTCATTACGTGCCAGCTGTGTTGCATACCCTGTATTTTGCTGAAAACGAGCACAATCTGTGGTGCATTAGCTGACGGAAAGTAGATGCTACACAAAAGGTGTGTCGTGTTTTCTCTCTCCACTGCTCTTGGCGAGAGAGTTTTCGAAGTCGTTTTCTCGGCTCAGAGACCCCCGTTAGGGTGAATCTGCGGACCCCTCAGGAGGAGGACGGAACTAAGCCTAGCTCACTTACAGCAATTCTCCTTCTCAATCCACTCGGTGCTGAGGATCCCAAAGGAACGGCAGGCCTCCCCGTAGGCTGCGAGGGAGCCGCAGAGCTGGTACTTCTTCTGGTTGTAGCAGCCGTCGAGGAAACACGATTCGTAAAAAGGCAGCGGGTCCAGCAGCCCATAGCACGGCTGGAAGAAGCCCTTCATGTCGGTCAGTTTCAGGCAGTAGTTGTCACTCTGCAGGACCTGGATCTGAACATTGTCGCAGGCGGACGCGTACTGAGCATACTGGAGCTCATTGCAGCTGGAAAGGAGATTTTAAAACATTCAAAATGTAAAAAGGCAGGACAGAGACAGTAGGGAGAAAGCATGGGTGTGAACTGCGTGTAGAAGCTGCAGCCCCAGAAGAAGAAGAAGAAGAAGAAGAAGAAGAAGAAGAAGAAGAAGAAGAAGAAGAAGAAGAAGAAGAAGAAGAAGAAGAAGAAGAAGAAGAAGAAGAAG
>NW_015167565.1:66156-77597 GCF_001447785.1 Gekko japonicus
TAGAATTTTTGCTCACAAGACCCCGCAGCTTAGAGGGAACATTGCCTGTGAGGTAGGTGGGGCTGAGAGAGCTCTTGACAGAAACTGCTCTTTTTCAAGAAGAGCTCTTATCAGAACTACGGCTTGCCCAAGGTCATCCAGCCAGGTGCAAGTGGAGGAGTGGGGAATCAAACCCGGTTCTCCCAGATTAGAGTCTGCGCATTTAACCACTACACCAAACCCCCTGGGTCATGAAAGCATCAAATCCCCACCACCCAGTGGTCAAAGACAGCAGCTCAGTTGCCGGTAGAAGATCCTAGGTTCAAACCTCAGCATTTCCAGTTACAGAAGAATATCCAATTGGATAGAATCTCTGCCTGAGTTGTTGGAGAGCTACTGTCCAGCCGGGCAGGTAGCACAAGGCAAGACTGACTAGAAGTCCAACAGTATTAGGCAGCTTCTTATATTCATGGTTCTAAGCAGTTTCTGCCTTGACCTGGCTGGCCCAGGATAGGTCAATTTTGTTAGATCTCAGAAGCTAAGCAGGGCGGGCTCTAGGTTAGTACTTGAATGGGAGAGAGACCACCAAGGAAGTCCAAAGTTGCTAGGCCGAGGCAGGCAATGGCAAACCACCTCTGTTTGTCTCTTGCCTTAAAAACCCTACAGGATTTATTTATTTATTTATTTATATTTATACCCCGCCCTCCCTGCGAACGGGCTCAGGGCGGCTTACACAGGCACAAAAGTGCATACAGTATATAAAAACTAAAACAGTTAAAAATTCAACTCCATCGGATGCACGCATAAAAGCTCCCAACGTCGTGCTTAACAGAGGGGGAGGGCTAGGGCTGTGGATAGATGTTACTCGGCCCTCCGGCGGTATCGCTCTATGACGGAGCGGTGGTGGTAGTGGCAGTGGCGGCTCCTACTCGAAGGCCTGGCGGAAGAGCTCCGTCTTACAGGCCCTGCGGAACCTTGTGCAGTTCCGCAGGGCCCTGATCTCCTCTGGGAGCTCATTCCACCAGATAGGAGCCGCCACTGAGAAGGACCTGGCCCTCGTTGCCGCAAGCCAAAAACTAAAACATTTAAAAATTCAGTTCCATCGGATGCATGCATAAAAGCTCCCAACGTCGTGCAAAACAGAGGGGGAGAGCTACGGCCGTGGATAGATGTTACCCAGCCCTCCGGCGGTATCGCTCTATGATGGAGTGGTGGTGGTAGTGGCAGTGGCGGCTCCTAACCGGAGGGGGAAGAGCTCCGTCTTACAGGCCCTGCGGAACCTTGTGCAGTTCCGCAGGGCCCTGATCTCCTCTGGGAACTCATTCCACCAGATAGGAGCCGCCACTGAGAAGGACCTGGCCCTCGTTGCTGCAAGCCTGGCCTCCTTGGGGCCCGGGGTCACCAGCCGGTGTTGTGACCCCGACCGAAGTGCTCTTTGGGGAATATGTGGGGTTGCTGTGACTTGACAGCAAGGTTCGTAAGCATTTGCATATCCTCTTCAGATTTTTCTCTGCAACTGTCATAATCTAAAAGTCTACTCCCTTCCCTTTTTACTTTTTCCAAGTGAAAGCAAGGGTTGGAATCAGTGTTCCCTCTAAGCTGAGTTAGTGTGAGCCAGCTCACAGTTTTTTAGCCTCTGGCTCACCCATTTGTGTCTCAGCTCAGGAAGGAGGGCTCCGGAGCAAAGGTTCGTAAGCGTTTGCATATCCTCTTCAGATTTTTCTCTGCAACTGTCATAATCTAAAAGTCTACTCCCTTCCCTTTTTACTTTTCCAAGTGAAAGCAAGAGTTGGAATCGTGCAGACTCCAGATCATTGTAGAGGCTTGTGCAAAAGACCACAGAGACGATACTTTGTCCTTCCTTTCACCCAAAGGATAATGCATACACCATAACGGACTCGTCTATCAGAATGTACAGTGAGTGGCCTCGAGTCCCTTTCCCATGCCTGACCATTTGTGTTCGGCTCACCTCTTCTGCATGCCATTGGTCTTCCAGCTCTGTGCCAAGAACACGCTGCTGACCACCGGTTTCCCTCGCAGGGTGACGTAGTCATCCGTGCGGTCCCCGTTGAAATTCCCACAAAGCCCACAGACTTTATTTTGCAGCCTCTCACCGATGCTGATTTTGATGACGTTGAAGCCATTGTAGTGGATCTGGATATCGGGGCTCGTGTCGATGACCAGGAAGCCCTCCATGCTGTATATTTTGGTTGACAAGCCAGTCACAAAGGGGACATTCACCTGTGTCCCGTTCACCTAGTTATGGAGATAAACAGAACTTAGAAGGAAGGGGAAGTTGGGAGTCTCCGTTCTGAAAAACGAAATCCCATATCAGGTCTCAACCACTGAAGGCTGCCCATCCCACAACCAGGACTTCAGACTGGCTGATTTGGTTTCCCACCGAAATGGTGACTCCAGAATTTTCCCCCCATTTCCAAACTCCTAACTAGAAACATGACATTTAATTTATTCTGACATTTCAGATTCTTAAGAGATGCATCATCATCCCCCATATTTCAGCCAGGAGGCTCATCCTACAGAGAAACCACACTTTTAGTTCCAGAGGCCACAAGGGGGAAGGGGCCGTGGCTCAGTGGTAGAGGATCAGCTCGGTACGCAGAGGGTGCATTCAGACGGGGGCTTTACATCGGTATAGGTGCCGGTTGCAATCGTACTCACCGGCGTTCAGACGGCGAACATCTGCCTCCTGTCCCTAACCGGTGTAAAGCCCTTTACACCGTTGCACTCTGCCACTACGTCCCCAAGTGGTGGTATCCTGAGTGCAACGGTTGTAATCGCTGTACCTCGCCGTCTGATCGCTCTCCACCGTTGCACAGCTACTTCCGTTCGGAAGCCTCAGGCTTCCGATTTTCGCCCGCCTTTTTTTAAAATCGCCATTCTATGGATGGCTGCCTATGCGCATGCGCAAACT
This sequence comes from Gekko japonicus, assembly GCF_001447785.1. Taxonomy (NCBI): domain Eukaryota; kingdom Metazoa; phylum Chordata; class Lepidosauria; order Squamata; family Gekkonidae; genus Gekko; species Gekko japonicus. The sequence goes on from NW_015167565.1 coordinate 69,068, forward strand.
AAGTAAAAAAAAAAACTCCGAAGACGAGTGTGGACGGGCGTATTGCGATGGGTTCCGCTGTGAGGGAGGTAAGTGTGACCGCGTTTCTGCCAGCATAAACTGCACCGCTTCCAACTGGTACAGTTTATGCTGGCAGAAACGTCCCATCTGAACGCACCCAGAATGTCACGGGTTCGATCCCCCGCCTCTCCAGTTGAAAGAACCAGGTAGAAGGTTATGAGAAAGACCCTGGAGAGCCACTGCCAGTCAGAGTAGACAATACTGACCTCGAAGGACCACATGTCTAATTCAGTGTAAGGCAGCTTCCTCAAGTTCAGTCCTAGTAAACTGTCAAGACAAGTTTGCTGGTGTTACACGACAAGATTCCTACTAGGCCCTTGGAATGTAGGAGGCTCGTGGTGGGAACTGCCAGCTAGTTTCAGGTTATCTTTTAAAATCTCCTTAACGTGGCACAACGAGAAGCTGATACCGTACCTTGACAGTGTTGCGGTCGCTAATAAGGATCTGCTCCTCGTTAATGTAGAAGTAAACAGGAGAGATGATTGTCAGGTTGGGGGAAGACCACTTATCAAAGTTGATGATGAGCTGGAAGGAGACGTCGGGGAGTTTCTGGCAGATGGTGGCGAGGACAAAGGCGCAGTTGGCAGGGAAGTGGAGGAAGGCGCCATCGAATGTGCGGAAGACTCCTCCACCCGCCGCGATGCAGTAGGACGTCTTTGTGCTGAAGCAGCCCCGGACTCCGTTCCGGAGGGCGCACTCCTCATCTGACTTGCACTGCCGGGGGTCGCACTGGATGAGATTGCGGCGAAAGCAACGGCAGCGGCGCGTGCAGTCGCTGTTCCAGAAGAGCTGCTTGGGCTGCAGAGGAGAAGCAAGGAAGAAAAATGTAAGTTGAGTGACTTCCCCGGGAGGTGAAGCCTACAGCACACTCAAGAATGCTTCAACAGGGGCCGTGATGCATGCACTGTCCATCCCCGAACCATCCAAAGCCATTATTTACCAAGCCTCCAAAACGATGTGATCCTAAGGAGTACTCAAAACATTCAACAAAAATATTCAAGTAATACAACGGCGAACTCCTTTGCATATTAGGCGACACACCCCTAATGTAGCCAATCCTCCAAGAGCTTACAGTAGCCCCTGTAAGAAGAGCCCTGTAAGCTCTTGGAGGATTGGCTACATTAGGGGAGTGTGGCCTAATATGCAAAGGAGTTCCTGCTACAAAAAGAGCCCTGGAATAGAAGCATGTTAGAGCTTGAACTCCATTACTGAAAACCGGGTGGGATACAAGTCTTTCTAAATGGGGCAAATGAAGTAGAAACATGAGACTCCAGAGGAAGGTGTGGGTGGCGACTACCACTGAGAAGGCCCTGCTTTTAGCGGACAAGGCACCAACCCTGTATCTACCCAGGATAAGATTCTGAATGGTGTAACCAGCTTATCTTGAGGTGGGAAGGTCTACATGAAGTTGCCCATATGAAAACAGTATGTTGAGATCACTGTCATATTTTGGCTGCCTGACCCATTGCGCCTTGAGGGAGAAAAACACTAACGTGCACGTTTCAATGTATGCATTTTCTCCAACCGGGTATCAGTACCTGTGTCACAAAAGGTAACTTGGGAAATGGCCTCTGGTGTATGAGAAGGAATGCTGCGGACAACATGCAGAGGGCTGGTTTTGTTTTTTATTTATTTATTTATTTCAGCTTACTACCCCGCTCTAACCCCCTAAGGGGTCTCTGAGCGGCTACAGTTACTCATTTATCCCTAACCTATGGCCACAACTATTAGGGGTGGGGACAATCCCTACCGGCACCCAGTGGAGGGGTTTTTTTCCTCCCAGGTCGGCTACGTCGACTTCGGCGTCACTCGGCTTCTGGCTCCTTTCTGGCGGTCTTTCAGTGCCGGATCGGTCGGGCCCTTCTGTCACGTGGCATGCTCTAGCGCGGCCTTGGCTCAGTCCTCGCGGCTCCACCCTGCCTGCGCCGTCCACGCTCGCATGTCGTCCTGGCTCCGCCTCTCCACCGACGTCTGTTCCGCCTCCGATGTACCCGGACACCATCTTCACCGCTCGCCGCTTGCCGCTTTCGCCGTCCACCGGGCTCCGACGCTCCAACGACCCCCACAGCGGGGGAGGGTGCCCCCTACCTTCTAAGGTACGTTCCCATTTATCTACTTGCGCATTTTTGATGTTAGTTGGCGCTTTCGAACAGCTGGGTTAGCGGGAGCTGGGACAAGGGCCAGGTGCTCACTCTGGCCACGGTGGGTTTCGAACAGCTGTAACAGCTGTTCGTGGATGTTATTATTAGCAGGCATTTAACTGCCTGCGCCACCGCTCCCTTTTGGGGTTTTTTGGGGTTTTTTTTGTCTCTTAGGACCAATGAGCCACCTAGTCCAGCATCCCATCACATACAGTGGCCAACCAGCTCCCACGGAGGTCCAACAGGGCATAGAGGCCAGCAACATCCTGATTACAGGCTTGTTCCCTTCAGACGCATATGCTGAAAAGTAAGGTGATGTTGAATGATGCCCTGATCACACAGAGTTCTTTCAGCCAGGAGAGGGCAGTCGTGGAGTGCATATGTAAAGCGATACATTCATTCTTGGCTAGCAATTGATCTTACCGCAGATGAGAGGCAACCCATTTCAGGGTGCCTTCATGCATTCCTCAGTGAAATCCGTAAGTTACGGATGGATACTTCCATGCCGATGTACAGGCAGCCATCCAAAAGCTATCCAGGATTATGGCTGCCTTTGGGGAATGCGATACTTTGGTGCATTGTTGGAAATGCCAGAAATTGCCCTTTCAGAGATGCAGTTCTACACGTGGTGGGGAGCACCGTTCTTCATCATTGTCATCATCTTTCAGCAGGCTAATTTCTCATGTGAAGCCTCCCTTTGGGATGGTTCAAACATACCCAATTCATCTCCTGCTGCATCAGGTGGTGACTTGCATGTATGGCTGAGCTACAACAGATCCAGTTGTCCTATCACTCGGGCACAATGTGTTATGTCGGAGCTAGTTCTGACATTCATGTGAGGGTCCTTGCGTTGAATAATTCTGTGGGTCCCAGGGTGTGGCTGAAGAGCAAAATGGAAGAAGTCTAATAAAGGGCCAATGTTAAAAACCTAGTTGAAACTTTTAACATACAAAAATACATGTATTTATTAGAAAGACAAAAACATATAAGGGCTCAATGAAAGCCTCGTAAAAAAGTTAAGGTGGCCTAAACTGCTACTTGCTTGAGGACACTCTAGCTCTGACTTAGATAGCTACACAGGTGCCAGTTTGGTGTAGTGGTTAAGTGTGCGGACTCTAATCTGGGAGAACCGGGTTTGATTCCCCACTCCTCCACTGGCACCTGCTGATGTGACCTTGGGTCAGTCACAAGCTCTGGCACAGCTGTCCTTGAAAAAGAGCAGTTTGTGTCAGAGTTCTCTCAGCCCCACCCACCTCACAAGGTGTCTGTTGTGGGGAGGGGAAGGTAAAGGAGTTTGTAAGCTGCTCTGAGACTCCAAGTGAAGGGCGGGGTATAAATCCAATCTCTTCTTCTTCTTCTTCTTCTGGACCTAAATTGGAAGATGTTCTAATTCAGCAGCTGTGCATTTATTTATTTATTTATTTATTTATTTATTTATATCTTTGATTTGTATACCGCCCTTTACCCGAGGGTCCCTGGGCGGTTTACAGGTATATGGCCTAAGTGCCTAATTAGTTCCTATCATTGGGCCACAATTCGACTGAGGGAGGGGCTACCTATCGACACCCGAGCGGCGCGGTGCTGTTGTATTCCATGGGCGGGCTTCCGTTGTTTCTTCCTGGCGCCTTAGGACGGGTCGACGACATCTCTCGGCAGGCTCCTGATGGACTCCTCCGGCGCGCAGTGGCTCCCGATTGCAGTTGCGCCGCCATAGCTCCGCCTCCATCTGGTCTCCATCTCCGCCGCATCCACGGGTCGCCTCTGCTCCGCCGTCGTATCGCTGCCGCCACCGCCAACACTCCTGACACACACCATCAGGAGGGAGGGTGCCCCCTGCCAACCTAGGGCAGGTACCCATTTGTCTACTTGCGGTTACGCTTTCGAGCCGCTGGGTGGGCGGGAGCTGGGACTTGGGCCGGGAGCTCACCCCGGCCGCGGTGGGTCTCGAACAGCCATAGTGGCTGTTCGCTAGTGTTGTTAATGCAGGCGTTGAACTGCCTGCGCCACCGCTCCCGTGGTGCATTTGTCACCAGACACATGACTTTCATCTTTTGAGGCCTCACAAACATCTTTGTCTTGTGTCTTTAGATCTTGCTGCTTAACCTTCCTTTTCTTGGTCCAATATTCACTTATTGGTTATCTTATTGTAATATGTATTAAAGTTACGTGTACCTCAACATTGTCTGACCTCTGAAGAAGGCCCCAATAGGGCAGAAACGCGTCAGGTCGTGTGCATTGGCCCTTGTATTTCAGTCACCTTTACTTGTTTACGAGGTTTTCATTGGGCCATTACTATATGTTTTTCAGTGTCTTTCTAATAAATACACATATTTTTGTATATTATAAGGTTGAACTCGGTTTTTAATATTGGCCCTTTATCAGACTTCTTTCTTACCCTTGTGGTTCTTGATTCCAGTTTTTGGGTCAGGTTTGTTTCCCCTTCCCTGCGTCTTACTGAAGAGCAAAATGATACAGTAACCTTGATAAACTCAGAGATCTCCATTTCTATTCTACTCATGTCTGATCTGCGGTGGCTCAAGTGGTTAAGACGCTGAACTGCAGGCTGTGAAAGGTCGGTAGTTCAGCAGTTCGAGACCCGAGTGTGCCGCATGACGGAGTGAGCTCACATCTCTAGTTCCAGCTCCTGCCAACCTAGCAATTCGAAAGCAAGAAATTGCAAGTAGATAAATAGGTACCACTCCAGTGGGAAGGTAACAGCGTTCCGTGTGCCTTGGTGTTTAGTCATGCTGGCCACATGACCACGGAAACGTCTTCGGACAGCGCTGGCTCTTCGGCTTTGAAACGGAGATGAGCACCGCAGCCCTAGAGTCGGATTCGACTGGCTTTTGACAAGGGAACCTTTACCTTTACCATTTCTGATCAAGGGAGCTTGGACTCTTGAAAGCTTATACCCTGAAACTCTCGTTCGTCTCTAAGGTGCTGCTGGGTTTGACTCCAGCTGTTCGACTGCAAACCAACACGACTGGCCCCTGAAACTGTCTTGCTAAAGCTTGAATGGGAGACAGACATGGAAACCCCATGTATACTCCCGAGTTCTACAGAAGGAGGAAAGGTAATAAAAACTATTACTATTATTCATCATCTGGTGTGGTAACATGCCTATGTGGACCTCCCTGAAGTTTAACACAATCTCAGAAACAAGAGAGAAAGATAAAAGGAAAAGAAAGAGCTCCAAATGTCATATTCCAAAGACAAAGAATCTTCCCGGTAGATGTGGATTAAGGCCTAAAATGACTTCAGAACTCCTGCCTCTAATCTAGCCTAACCCACCAAGGATCGAATTTTCTAGCTAGTACTCCCCCTTCTTATTTGGGCTTGTTTCTGGCCGATCAGAAAGGGCGTGGCAAATTCCGAGCCGATTCTGTTTGTCCAACACCTTCACAGCTTGTAAAAGTGAGGAAATGCAAAAGTTACAGTTTCCACAGCAACCTCCCCCCCTTTCTTCCTTCAGAGAGCATTACAAATATCCTGTTGACCACCGATGTGTACCTTTGCAGAAGAGCACAAATTACATTCCACCCTTTCGCTATCAGATTTATAGAATAATTGAGCGCATGAGCTGGCTCCTCTGCTGATAAGGGGTTCTGGCGCCTCATTTTTAAAGGACGGGGGGAAAGCAACGACAGGGAAGTGGAGAGAGACAAAGCTGGTAAACAAGCCATTCTTCATAGCAGCCATCTTGGAGCCTGGACCGGCATAGCAGGCCCTTCCCAAAAAGGTTTGCATTTCAGAAACCATGAACATGGCGAAAGTCACTTTCAAACAGCAAAACCATTTCAAGCAGCAAATCATTTCCGGGCATTTAAGACATCCGTGTAGCGTCCCCCCAGTCAAACCAAGGGATGCTTCCTAAAGTCACTTTCTTGTCCCCTTTCTTGATTATTGTCCCATTTCTCCCATTTATTGTTTTAACTCTGAATTCAAACATGGAGCTCTCTCACTCTTCTCCTGAATTTATCTCTTTCATTGATATACACTGAGAGTAAATGCCCTGAATTCCACAGCGGCTCTGGTGTAAGTAACAGGGAAGAATCTCCCTCTGGGTTTATGCAAATGGATGCCATAAAAATGAAAGTTTAATTTTGTCGTATTTCCTCCCCAAAAGCAAGGCTGGAAGCACAGCCCTTATTACTGAGAATTTGTCATTACATTGTGAGAATTAAACTGATTAACGGTACATAATGCACAGAACTATAGCACTAAATACGTCGCCGTTGTTCATTATTTCAGAATGGTGCATGGAGCTAATGGTGATGAAAGCTGAAAAATGATAGTGATGCAAACTAGCAAAGGAGAAGGGAGGGAGGGTGGCCCGTGCTATCTACAAATTATCTGCAAAACAAAAAGAAGCCTTCACTCTTTCGAGGAAACACCAGTTATTTCCCCAGGGCGTTGTGTTTACATCCTCCAAAATCAGGCTATTAAGACAGCATTGGAAGCAACAAATGGCTGACAGAGTGCCTTCCATCTCCTTCTTCTTTGGAAACCATTTACTATGCAATCCCACAGGTGGTTTATAGAAGAAAAACACACCACAATTTGTACAGTACACTCTCAAATTCTACAGGTCTCGCTGCTGCTGCTTGGCGGAATATAGATGAACTCCTTGAAGAAACCCTCATTCCAACGCGACGCTCCCCCTGGCTCAAAACTGTTCATCGAGAACATCAGAAACAGCATTAACTCAGAAAAGCCCTTATTTCTTCCCAAAGCTGCTCAAAGGACCAGGAATGCTGTCAATCTGGCTGTGTTGTGGATTTGTTTCTGCCCGTTTTAAAACAACACACCCCTTTGGATGACTTTTAAGGGTAAGAAGTCATATAATTTCATTTGTTTTTATGTCCCCTCGTACTTTTTAGACCATTTAACAGAAAGAGGGTCTCAAAGTGCCTTTAAAGAAAGGGATGGATGCTCACCTTTCATTTCAAAAGGAGTTTAGAGCTTTTCCATTCAGTGTCAGTTTCCGGTTGCGGCTCAGCAGCTTCAGACTGCACAGGGACTTGCTCCCGAGTAGCAGACGAATCGCAGATCCTTCTAGGGAGGTCCAGGATCATCCGGACCCCATCGAGCCCTCCCAAAGGGGGGAGGTTCAAGCAGGGGGCTTGAACTGAACACTCCCACTTGCAGTAGCAGGCAGGCAGAGTTCAGATCGCCCCGACGCCAAGGATCTGAGCAAGAGCACTCAATGGCAGCCATTGTTACAAAGGCCATTGTTATCAAAGGTCACTGTGGCAGAATGGGCCTGCAGGCCCCAACTCTGCCCTGCCCTCCTAGAGGTTCCCAACTCCCTGAAGGGGCTTTTCTTCCACTCTCAGGTAGCCCACCACCTGACCTTTTACAAGGAATTTCCTGCTGGAAGGGACAGGACTCACAGCTTCCCTTCCATGATCTGAGGCCTTGCCTCTATGTCACCCGCTGCTCAGCATCTGGTCACCGCAGGGACAGTTTACTGACTTGCAAACTCCTGGGGGAATGGCCATTTGCTAACCGCCAGCCCTCCCTTCTGGTGCTTCTTTGAAAATAGTGTGTCCAAGATGGTGGCGGTCTATGTGGTACAGAGAACCACTCCCAGCATCCAACGTTTAAAAGTATTTATTAAAAAGAAAATATTTACAAGCACAGCACCAGATTTGAGCAAGGGAACCAAAAGAAATTGGTGAAACACAAATCCTCTGTCCCTCTCAGATGTTAAAACAGGACAGGGTCCTTAAGCTTAGGATGCTACAAATCTCTAATGCATTTCCATTACCTTTAAGATCCCTCCAGCCTTTCAGGTGAGCACATAGCCAAAATGGCTGCCCTACTTTTACTGGAGAGTTCTGCCTGCTCTCATCAACTCAGCATCCCAGGAAAAGAGAACTTCTTCCTCTAGCCAGGAGTTTTTATCATCTCTGTCCCCCCCCCCGCCTGCCCGACCCAGCCAGCCCAGGTCAAAGAGGCAGTTCTTAGCATTCTCATACCACCAAACCTCTATTCCCTTCTTGAACCACCCCATTGTCTCTAGCTAAATCCATTAGCACATATATAGAAGGAAGCTGGGAAGCCATTGCACCGATCCCCCCCCCCAACCTGTTCCCAGCCCAGAGGGAAAAAACGGTTAAAACACAAAGTGAAGGCTGTGCTCCTTGCTAACCTCCCTGGACAAAATGCATTTCTATCTTCACAGTCACCAAAAGCCATAAATCTGAGGAGAAATGTTCAGAATTCTCATCCCATACGGATTTGGATTTTGCCTATAGAGTCTGCTCTCTAGACTGCCCAGTATATTATGGCCATGGAAAAATGCCCTGCCTAGCATTTATTTATTT
>NW_015167565.1:77611-104315 GCF_001447785.1 Gekko japonicus
GTTCGACTTCTATACCGCTCCTTCCCGTAGGCTCGGAGCGGTTTACATGTAATTAGTTATACCTATCTAGGGCCACAATTGTACAGGGGAAGGTGACAGCCTACCAGCACCCAGGCAGCAGGGCTCTCTCTCTCTTTCTCCCGGCTCCTTCATGGTGGGCACTTCACCTCCTGGCACAGCGTGTTTTTTCGGCACAGCTCTTATTCACAGCGACTCCTTCCGGCAAGACCTTTTCCCGGAGCGCGGCTGTGCGACGGCTGCAGCTGCAATCTATGTCCAATTGACTCCGTCGCGCATCACCACGCCTCCGGTCCAATCCTCATCCGGATTCTGCCGCCGCTCCGCATCAGATGGTCGCCATGCTTCTTGCCGAGTCCCCGGGTCTCTGCCATGCCACACCGCTGTTTCCGCCGTCTCTCCTGCTGCACGCCTCCCCGAAAGGAGGAGGGTGCCCCCTGCTCCTAGAGCAAGTACCTATTTATCTACTTGCAGAGCTTTCGAACCGCTGGGTGGGCGGGAGCTGGGACAAGGGCCGGGAGCTCATGGAGTTACTTGCAGGCTTTTACTGATGGAGTTACTTGCAGGCTTTTACTGCCTGCGCCACCGCTCCCTATGAGTTCCAGCTAGGGTTGCCAACACCCAGGTGGGGCCTGGAATTGCAGCTGCTCTCCGGACTACACAGATCGGTTCCCCCGGACCAAACGGCAGCTTTGGAGGGTGGACTCAATGACGTTAGACCCTGTTGAGGTCCCTCCGCTCCCCGAAGCCCACCCTCCTAAGCGCCACCGCAAAATCTCCAGGAAGTTCCCAGCCCAGAGCTGGCAACCCTATGGCATGCCACCTATGGCATGAAGATTAGCTGACTTCAGCCCTCGGTGAAATCCAGCCGGTGGCACAGCTGGCCCAGAACTCGTCTGTACGTTGGTTGACCTCTTCCATGCCCACTGTCAGCAGCTCAGACACCCACCTCCCCAAGAGCCGCCATGTCGGGAACCACGTCTCACCTCATAATATTTGCCGTCAGAGTAGCAGCCGCAGTTGTGGGGAAGAATGCAGCTCTTGCCGTTGAGGACGTAGCCCGGGTCGCACTGGCACCCTTCCACACAGTAGTGGTTGCAGTCGCTCTTCAGCCGGATGGCGGCGCAGCGGGGCTGGCACACGCTCACGCAGCTCTCGTAGTGGCTGTTGGGAGGGCAGCTGACCGCTGGAACGAGAGAGACTGGGCTTAGCCTTGGGGTCGGGTTTTCTCAGTGCCACCCTTGGAACAGACACGCAGCCCTGCCTCTCTCACGCTTCCCTTCCGGCTAGGTGTCCACTTTGGCCCGTGAACGTAGGAGGCAATGCTCCCTCTAAGCTGTGGAGTCCTGTGAGCAAAAATTCTGCTTTGTGAGCTACTGGCATGAAAGTTGTAAGCGAGCGATTTGGCTGCTGCATAAATTAGTTGCTTTGGAGCCCTCCTTCCTGAGCGAAGACAAAAATGTGTGAGCCGGAGGCTAAAAAACGGTGAGCTAGCTCACACTAACTCAGCTGAGAGGGAACACTGGTAGGAGGCCCAGAGCTAGCCAGGGTCTAGAGAAGGGCAGCGAGTCTTGGGGTCTCTGTCCACAGCAGTGCTGACCCTGCCACAAGGCAACCAGGCGGGAGAAGTAGGGGCATGTAGTTCTTGCTCCCCCCCCACAACGAGAACTGTGTTGGAATTGCCACAGGGATCCCACGGGATGGGTGGACAACAGCACCTGTCCCTTGCACACCTGTGGCATATTCAGCACTGTCATTGCTACCAAGGAAAATACTAAGCTACACAGGAAAAGCGGCTTCCTCCCCCCTCCGTAGGGTTGTCAACTCTGGCCTGGAAAATCCCTGGAGATTTGGGGGATGATGCCTGTGGAGAGGGGCTTTTGGGAAGAGTTTGCCCTCTGAACCTGCCATTTCCTCCAAGTAAGTGACCGCTGCAGTCTAGAGATCAGTTATAATTCTAGGAGGAGGTGGAGGAGAAGAAGAAGAAGAAGAAGAAGAAGAAGAAATTGGATTTACACCCCGCCCTTCACTTGGAGTCTCAGAGCGGCTTACAAACTCCTTTCCCTCCCCCTCCCCACAAGAGACACCCTGGGAGGTGGGTGGGGCTGAGAGAGCTCTGACACCAACGGCTCTTTTTCAAGAATAGCTGTGCCAGAGCTTGTGACTGACCCAAGGTCACATCAGCAGGTGCAAGTGGAGGAGTGGGGGAATCAAACCCGGTTCTCCCAGATTAGAGTCCGCACACATAACCACTACACCAAACTGAACTCCAGACCACATCTGGAGGCTGGCGACCCTTCCCCTTCCTGGTCCAGATGAAGATCTTGCTACGTCTCGACATACCATAGAGATGGCAGTGGCACGTAGGAAAGGAGCAGAAAATCTAGGTGGTCCGCAGCCCCAAGTAGTTTAATGATAAGTGTATCTACCAGAAGCAAGGATGGCCAGATAACATATAGAGGACCTATCGGTACTTCGAGGTGACAGGCATGGAGTCCAGTGGCTCCATACGTGAGGCACTGAAGAGTGAGCAGTAGGATATCCAGCACATCAAGAAATACAGAGGTTTCCCACTATGGTGTGACTAGGTATTGCCTCTGTGGGGCATTTATTTATTTATTAATCAGATTTATACCCCGCCCTCCCCCGTAGGGCTCAGGGCGGCTAAGAGGCAAAAATATTTGCAACAATAAAACATAGTTCTCAAAGTTAAAAACAGTAAACATTTAAAAAACCAATCCTAATACAAGTTAATTTAAAGTGCTCGTTGATCTTCACATCCGAAAACTCCAAAAGATGACGGTCCAGTCCAGAGGTTCCCCTAAATCATTCGATGGTTTATTCAATCAGATACGTAAGGTGTTTAGATGTTCAAAAAGTTCCAGTATTTCTGATGTTTCCTTCCTTCCCAAGGCCTCTTCCACCCCCCATGATGGAAGGGGGGGCGGGACGCGGCGGCCCCTACTTGAAGGCCTGGTGGAAGAGCTCCGTCTTGCAGGCCCTGCGGAACTGCATCAGGTCCCGCATGTCCCGGATCTCCTCCGGGAGCTCATTCCACCAGGTAGGGGCCGCCACCGAGAAGGCCCTGGTCCTGGTAGCGACCAATTTTGCATGTGGTAATGAAGCCCCAACTCTGGAAACAAGGGGTCATGCTACGTCCAGAAACAGACAATATATTTCCAGAGAAACTGGTATGGTGGAGCCACAGTTGCCCATGGTGGGCACATTGATTTTTTGTCTTTCCCTGCTATCATAGAGGTCAGCAAGAAGCAGCTCTTTGGCCAAATCCCACTCTCTAAGGGGCGCTGTCTCACCCCCTCCAGTTGCCAAATGCAGAGGAAAAAGAGGACTGGGGAGAATGAGCGGCATCCACAGCAGAGAGATTTGACATGGGGCAATTTTCTGAGGATTTCAACTGCCCTTCTCCCGCTACCTCCAGGAGAAATATTTGCTGAACAGGACTGTACAACCTTTGGCCGAAAAGGTTAATGCAGTACATTGAAATGTGGCTTCATGAGATGGCAACAGCCGGAGGCAAACTAACTTACTCCGTATGTGGAAGTCCTTCTGTACATAGGAGGCGGATTCACCTGCCTCCCTCCACCTCGTGCAGCCCAAAATTCATCTAGCACTCACTCTGCTGTTCTACCAAACCCACGCTGGAACAGAAATTCCCCTCTACATTGCATGCCACTCACTTTCTTTGATTGTTGGATTTTATGGAAGCCTTCACACTGCATGCCTGTTTCACTTCCTTTGATTTCTCAGTTTTATGGTACTGTCTGCCAACTCTCCCACTAAGCTGTGGAGTCTTGTGAGCAAAAATTCTACTTTGTGAGCTACTGGAATTAAAATTGTGACCGAGCAATTTGGCTACTGCAGAAATTAGTTTGCTCTGGAGCAATGCTCCCTCTAAGCTGTGGAGCCTTGTGAGCAAAAACTCTACTTTGTGAGCTACTACCATTAAAGTTGTGAGCCGGCGACTGCAGAAATTAGTTTGCTCTGGAGCCGTCCTTCCTGAGCGAAGACAAAAATGTGTGAGCTGGAGGCTAAGAAATGGTGAGCTAGCTCACAGTCACTCAGCTAGCTCACACTAACTTCGAGGGAACACTGCTCAGGAGTAATATCAGGGGGAAGTTGGAGGGCTGCCATAGGAGAGGGGGAAATTGGTAGGCTTGTCACTTTCCCACCGTAGTGAAGAATCTCACCCCCAGCTTCCACTGTCCACCACTGCTCCTGTGGCCAGCAGGAGAAAAATAAGGTTAAAAAAACGCCTTCAGGCAATGGCATAACAACACTTCCAGGGGAAAATTGGAAGTGACTTAGTCCACTCTAGGAGCTGCCAGAAACTCTGTGGTTTTACCATAGAGTTTCCGGTGATTCCTATGGGGGCGTGACATCACTTCCAGGTTTTCCGTGGAAGGGTCAGCACACCATTCTCTGACGGCATCCCCCGTCCTCCCCCGGGCTTTCACTAGTTGTCAGCTGGTAGCTAGCAACCCTAGGAATTGGAGAAAACTCCCCCCATGCACGCAGGGATCTTTCTCATGGGATCTAACCCACTGTGTGTGACCATGGGCAATGACACCTCATTCGGACGCCTTTGCCTCTCTGAAAACCCATCCCCGTGAGGCAGGTTTTCAAGCCATCGCTCTGCCAAGACATCACGCTGGCATCCCGAAGTAAAACAAGCAAATCCTTCACTTCCATGCAGCCCCCACGACTGCAATCAAGTCCTTGAGATCAGGCAGCCAGGCTGATTTAGAGCCATCAATTTGTGGGTAGAAAATGATCCAGATTTAATTTTTAAATCTTATTAGTGATGAAAATCACTTTTCAATTGATTTGCCAGACGGGCCCGCCTGCTGAAGAGGCTTTGCATCTTCATTTTACGAGGAGCGTAATTGAACAATACATCGTAATCCTATTGACAAGAGGGGCGACTCTCCCTAGAACAAACGCGTAATCTTTCCCTCGCATGTATAGGCTAATAAAATTTGCATTTGACAAAATGAAGAGTGGCTGCTCTTTGGACGGGAGGAGCAACCTACAACTTTCTAGAAAAGGGAGGAAGGAGAGCTTCCTTTTGCAAGTCTTCCCTCTTGCCGAGGGGTCTTCCACCTCACAGCGCTCCCTAAGGACTCTCGGTTTAAAGCTGCAAAGGGTGGGGGCGACCGGGCAGAACGCTGCAGCAAACGGACTTTCCTCGTGCAAGGTATGAACAAAGTCAGCTGCTCTTGCTAAGACCAGATGTGTTGTTCAGACTAAGGCCCCCCAGCCTTTTCTAGCCTGCAGGGACCTTTAGAATTCGGACACCAGGTGGTGGCCAGAATCACAAAATGGCTCCTGCAGGAGGCAGAGCCACACACATGCCTGGAGAAAGTCTAAGTGCCGGGAAGAAGAAGGATCATTTAAACCAGGGGTCATTTCCTGCGGGAGCGCACAGGAGCGGAGCTCCGGCAGTAAGGAGCCCAGGGGGCGGGCACATGCAACAAGCCCCGCCCCCTGCTCCCAGCAGCCCTCAGACGGGCCACCAGGAGCAAGAAGCAGCCAGGTAGGTTGCAGAGCCCCCCCCCGGCCCACCTCCAGGTACAAGCTTTCCCTCCTCTGCAAGGGCAGATCTGCACGTTCTCCCCCCCCCCAATAGCTAGCAATCCAAAACAGTCCAGTGGAGCCTGAGCGGTGGGTGTTGCCTTCAGACACACTTCCGGTGATGTCAGGGGGTGTGGCATATGCAAATAAGCTATGCTAATGAGTTATGCTAATGAGCTCCTGCACCTTTTCTTCTACGAAATGACCCCTGATTTAAACCATACACTGGGAAAAACGAGTGAGAAGATAAGAGAAGAGAGGAGAGGAAGAGACTGGATTTATACCCCTCCCTTCACTACCCGAAGGAGTCTCAGAGCGGCTTACAATCCCCTTTCCCTCCCCCTCCCCACAACAGACACCCCGTGAGGTGGGTGGGGCTGAGAGAGCTCTGAGAGAACTGCTCTTGAGAGAACTTGTGACTGACCCGAGGTCACACCAGCAGCTGCATGTGGAGGAGTGGGGGATCAAACCCGATTCTCCCAGATTACAGTCCGCGGTCCTAACCACTACGTCGAACGAACACTGTGGTGGCAGCAGCCACCAAAGCAACACTGTTCTAATCTGTACAAACCAATCAGATCTTCAGCAGCTGGTCAGAAGGCCCTGAAAGCGCTTGGTGGACACCAGGTGAGATGTCCGTGGGCACCGTGGCACCTATGGGCACCATTGTTGGGGGCCTCTGGTTTAGACGGTGATTTGAGAACTTTGAGCCACTAGAAGGACGCGGAGCTGCATGGAGAACACAAGTACCCCTCGACCCTGAGCTGGCAGCGGCATTCAAGCACAAGCCATGTCCACACCACGGACGCTCCACAACAACAGGCCAGCGGTTAATAACCCAGGGGACAAACCCGAGCCTCACGCCGCTCTAGGAAACCCAAGTTATGGCCAAGGGCATCCCGCCATGCAGTGCCGCGGCGAGCTCATAGCAATGAATCGAAGGGAATGCCAAAGACAGAAGGCGCGTTTGTGCCGAGTGCTTAAATATCTGTCAGGTTTCGTGAGGAACCAATAATTCATCCCCCTTGCTGCTCCGCTTCCTTTATGAAATCGGTGACATGAGAGATAATCTTCCGTGACTCCGGTACACATCTCTTTCATGTCGAGGTATTTGTCGAGCTATTCTTTCTCCCCTGTCTCCTCTTATCTGTGTCATTTTTATCCACCACTTCTCGTTTTTTTGCCGTCAGGTGCCCTAATCTGCGTCCCTCCGCCTCTTTCCCCTCTCCCTGGGAATCCTCAGAGCCTCTCATCTCTCTCTTTCCCCCCCCTTTCCTCATCAGGACCTCCTTCCCCCAAAGCTCAGCCGCTTGTAACCATTCCCCGTCTTCATAACAGGCGGAGCTCTCCCTTGGACCCACTGCAAAGGTAAAGGTAAAGGTTCCCTTGCTCGAAAGCCAGTCGAGTCCGACTCTAGGGTTGCGGTGCTCATCTCCGTTTCCAAGCCGAAGAGCCAGCGCTGTCCGAAGACGTTTCCGTGGTCATGTGGCCGGCATGACTAAACACCGAGGCGCACGGAACGCTGTCCCCTTCCCACCAAAGTGGTCCCTATTTATCTACTTGCAGTTTCTGGCTTTCGAACTGCTAGGTTGGCAGGAGCTGGAACTAGAGACGGGAGCTCACTCCGTCATGTGGCACACTTGGGTCTTGAACTGCTGAACTACCGACCTTCCACAGCCTGCAGTTCAGTGTCTTAACCACTTGAGCCACCGCAGCTCCTGAGGGTTCTGTAAAAAGGCCTTATCTCCATTCAAGGGACAATTGTGACACGATGCCAACCAGACAGACACAGAGGAAGTCCAAGGCAGAGTTTCAGAGAGAGCTCAGAAAAGACTTTGGGCATCGACGACAGACATCTCCCTGAGCAGCAAATGAACTTAACCCTGATGTTGCCTAGTTGGTCCTCAAGGCACTGGGCTGAAATGCAATTGCCTGAGACCCGGGAAAGGAAACACTGCTTCACACAGAGAGCGATTACAATGTGGAATTCGCTGCCCGAGGATTCGATAGATTTGTGGAAGATAAGTCTATCGGTGGCTACTAGCCATGGTGGCTGAGGGGAACCTCCACATTCAGAGGCACTAAAGCCAGGGACAGGAGGCAACATCAGGGGAAGGCCTCAGCCTCTATGCCCTGTTGTTGGCCCTCCAGAAGAGAAGAAGAAGAAGAAGAAGAAGAGATTGGATTTATACCCCGCCCTTCACTACCCAAAGGTGTCTCAGAGGGGCTTACAAACTCCTTTCCCTTCCCCTCCCCACAACAGACACCCTGTGAGGAATGTTCCCTCTAAGCTGTGGAGTCTTGTGAGCAAAAATTCTGCTTTGTGAGCTACAGGCGTTAAAGTTGTGAGCGAGCGATTTGGTTGCTGCATAAATGAGTTGGCTCTGGAGCCCTCCTTCCTGAGCTAAGACAAAAATGTGTGAGCCAAAGGCTAAAAAACTATGAGCTAGCTCACACAAACTCAGCTTAGAGGGAACACTGCCTGTGAGGTCGGTGGGGCTGAGAGAGCTCTTGACAGAAACTGCTCTCTTTCGAGAATAGCTGTGCGCTCCTGCAGGAAATGACCCCTGAACCCGCCAAACTACAGTGGTCCTCTTCAAAGGCCCTGCTTTGGGTGCCCCCACCCTCTGAGCGGCAACCTGGAAAAGGGTCTTCTTTGTGCTGGCACCACAGTTACGGCTCCCCCTCCCCAGGGAGATCTATTTGTCCGCTTCTGTCATTCTTTTCCACCAGCAGGTGAAGCCTTTTTTGTTCTGTCCATCGTTGACCCTTCCTCCCATTCATGTGCTTACGTGTCGTGCCCTAATTATTTCCCCAATTTTTAAAAATAGGTATATGTGTGTGTTTTTTTGCCCTGACCCGGATGGCCGAGGCTAGCTTGATCTTGTCAGATCTCGGAAGCTGGGCAGGGTCGGCCCTGGCTAGTGTTTGGGTGGGAGACATCCATGTAGGGTTGCCAAGTCCATCTTCCACCCCCAGGGGGGGGGGGTTTGGGGGCGTTCCTTCCTGGGTGGGGCATCCCCAACGTGATGACGGATCTCCAGAAACAGCAGTTCCCTGCACTTAAAGTAGCCGGCAGCCGGCGTTTCCCCTTTAAGAGCAGCTGCGTTTCCCTTTTAAGAACGAAGCTGGCTTTTCCCTGCAAGCTTGCAGAGTTCGCGCTTGGGATGAAACACGGGTTGCAGACCCTTAAAGGGAGAGAGGGGGGTGGCTGTGGGTGTTGGGGGTGGGGCTTCCCTCGCTGGCCATCTGGCTGGCGGCGGGTAGAACCCCCCCCCAAAACGGGGGACCCCTGGCAAACCAGGGGGTTTGGCAACCCTACCTCCATGAGTCCAGGGTTAGTGTGCAGAGGCAGGCAATGGCAAACCACCTGTGAGTGTCCCTTGCCATGAAAACCCTACGGGGTCGCCATAAGTCAGCGGTGACTTGATGGCAAAAAAGGAGAAGTCATTTTTCATCTTAATGCTTTTATTGTTTAACGCCTCGGGGACCCTAAGTTCTGTGGAATGGCAGCTTAGAAACACTTTTAAATAAATAAAACATATGTGGTATTTTCGTAACCATTGCTTAGGGCCTGTCTTGTATTCAGCAATTGTAGTGTATTCCAAAGCTGCCATGGAATGCATGATGTATGTATGTGAAACATCTCATTGACTTGTAATGTTAAGCTTCGTCCTGGGCTAGAATCCAAATATATCCAATCGTGTTACTAGCCCAGGAAGCACCTAACCAATCACCTTCAAGCAAGCTCCCTGAGCGGGAACATCCGTAATTGGTCCTCATGCGAACAACCTTATTGGTTGGTATTTGTACAATGGGCGTGGCTACATTAGCCGGGAATGTTTAAAAGCAGGACAGCTGCAATGTAAAGGCTGTTCTGGCTATCAGATGTTGATCCGTGTTGGAGTTGTGTTCGAGTTGAAGAATAAAGCTGTGTTCTTGCTGAATCACTCGCCGACTTCTTTGTTAAGCGAGCGACTTAACAGCAATTGTATATAGATTCCTTATACCTGCTTGGAATTCCTCTTCCATTTCTTTTGTTTTAGGAGCCGGATCTAACAACAGTTATACCGTCAGTAGTTTACAACAGTTATTTTTGATGCCACAAAACACAGGCAGCTAAAACTATATGCGGCACTGAGAACTGCAGTCCAGACGTTTGACGGCTGGGAACGGAACCTGGCCTGCAAAGTTGGGCTTGCTGGCATTTACGTTGCGACATTTCATTTTACCGTCACTAAAACTAGCCATGCTGCAGTAGGTGGCACGAAGGAATGATTTTCATGGGTGGCCCTAGAACAGGGGTCCCCGACCTTTTGGAGCCTGTGGGGACCTTCGGAATTCTGAGTCGGGATCAGAGGTCATTTCGGGGGGGGATCGCAGTTCCCCCGGGTGAGGTACGGGGGGTGGGGCACATGACGAAGCCCCGCCCCCTGCTTCCGGCCCTCATTCAGCCAGGAGGAGGCAGGAGAAGAGGGAGGGTAAGTTGCTTCCTCCCTGCCTCTCCCCACCCCTGCCTGCCTGGGGCCAGGGAGGGCCTTCGCGGGGCTTCCTTGCACTCCCGCCGGCCTTGCAGGTCCACCGCCGGGCCCCTCATGGGGCTTGGGGACCGTTGGGGGCAGGGGTGGTGGTGGCCTTATGACACATTTCCGGTGATGTCGGGGTGTGGCCTTATGACACACTTCCGGTGATGTCAGGGGGTGTGGCATATGCTAATGAGTTATGCTAATGAGTCCCCCTAGCTCTTTTTCTACGAAAGGTCGGGATGGTGGGTGCAACTGCAAAATGGCTGCCACAGGAGACTGAGCTAGCCACAAAATGGCTGCCCCAGCTTGCCTTCAGTCACACCGTGAAGATCCTTGTGCTGTGGTGACAGCTGCTGCCAAGGCAACATTTTTAAATAATCTGCACAGCCAATCAAATCTCCAAAGGCCCATCAGAAGCCTTGCTGGGCAAAAGAAGAAGAAGAGGAGGAGGAGATTGGACTTATACCCTGCCCTTCAGTCGGAGTCTCAGAGCGGGTTACAAACTCCTTTCCCTTCCCCTCCCCACAACAGACACCCTGTGAGGCGGGTGGGGCTGAGAGAGCTCTGACAGGAACTGTCCTTGAGAGAACAGCTCTGCCAGAACTGTGGCTTGCCCAAGATCACCCAGCAGCTGCAAGTGGAGGAGTGGGGTAAACGAGAGAAGAAGAAGGAAGAGGAGGAGGAGATTGGATTTAGACCCCGCCCTTCACTACTGAAGGGAGTCTCAGAGCGGCTTACAAACTCCTTCCCCTCCCCGCAACAGACACCCTGTGGGGTAGGCGGGGCTGAGAGAGCTCTGACAGAAACTGCTCTTTTTCAAGAACAGCTGTGCCAGAACTATGGCTTGCCCAAGGTCATCCAGCAGGTGCAAGTGGAGGAGTGGGGAATCAAACCCGGTTCTTCCAGATTAGAGGCCGCGCACTTAACCACTACACCAAACTGGCTGTAACCCACCTGGACCCACTCGCTTTCTAAAAAACACTCAACGGGCGCCAGGAAAAGAGTTGGCAGACCCCCCCATGGTGCCCACGGGCACCCCATTGGGGACCCCCGCCCTAGTGATTCAGAAACCGGCAGCTCTGCTCACAGCATGAGGTGAAGTTCCTCCAGCCCGTGACGGCGATCCCCTGGGTTTGGCAGGTGCTGGCGTAATTCTGCAGCCAGCTGCAGGCGGTCTGCACGGCTCCGCCATCGATGCAGGTGTCGAACAGGCAGTTCTTGTAGAAGAAGCCGGGGTTGACCTTACTGTGGCACCTGGAGAAGACGCCGCTCTTGCTGGGGATCAGGCTGCACAGCTGCTGGGGCTTCCAGAAGCCTTCCACCTTCCCGCAGGCCGGACACCGGTCGCCGCAGCCCACCTGGCAGAAGGGGTCCCGTTTGGCCCAGCTGTGGCCGAACTCGTGGATGCTGGAGACGGTCAGTCCCGTGGCGGTCTGGAGATCGTCGTCGGGGTTGCCGTTGTATCTCCCGCAGAGGCCGAATGTGCCGTTCTGGAGGCCCCGTGGGACGGTGACAGAAAGGAACGTCTTCCAGTCGTACACTACCTTCAGGCCAAAGTCGGTCTCCACGACGATGTGGAAACCAAAGGTAAAGATGTTCACTTTCCCTTGGCCCAGCTTCAACGGCAGGTAAAGGCGCTCGTTGTTAATCTGCGAAGGGAGGAAAGGAAGTTCGTTAAAGGGGGCCGCAAGCCGGGTTGCCAACGTCCAGGTGGTGCTTGGAGATCTCCCTCTATTCCAGTTGACTTCCAGATGAGCAAGATCAGCTCTCCTGGAGAAAATGATTCCAGACCAATTACAGTCCACGAATTTGCTTCTTCTTCTGTTTCTTTATTTTACATCGTGCAGTGCTGCCGCTGCTTCCAACCATATCCATGTGGCTACAGATTTCCCGGGTAAGCAATCTGTTTCCCCTCAATGCTTCGCCAGGTCGCTTTCACTGTTCCCTCTAAGCTGAGTGAGTGTGAGCTAGCTCACGGTTTTTTAGCCTCCAGCTCACAAGTTTTTTGTCCTCGCTCAGGAAGGATGGCTCCAGAGCAAACTAATTTATGCAGTAGCTCAATTGCTTGCTCATAACTTTAATGCCAGGAGCTCACAAAGTAGAATTTTTGCTCACAAGACTCCACAGCTTAGTGGGAGCATTGGTCGCTTTATACTTGGAGCTGTTTTACAAACAGATTACAATATAGTTACAACCAGGGGTCATTTTTGCTCACAAGACTCCACAGCTTAGAGGGAGCATTGGTCGCTTTATACTTGGAGCTGTTTTACAAATTACAATATAGTTACAACCAGGGGTCATTTTTGCTCACAAGACTCCATAGCTTAGAGGGAGCATTGGTCGCTTTATACTTGGAGCTGTTTTACAAACAAATTACAATATAGTTACAACGCAGGGGTCATTTCCTGCAGGAGCACACAGGAGCAGAGCTCCAGCAGTAAAGAGCCCAGGGGGCGGGCACATGCAACAAGCCCCACCCCCTGCTCCCAGCAGCCCCCAGTCAGAGCACGAAGCAGACACGTCAGTTACAGAGCCCCCCCCCATCCAAAACAATCCAGTGGCACCTTTAAGACCAAGTTTTATTCAGGTACAAGCGCTCCCTCCTCTGCGAGGACACATCTACACGTTCCCCCCCCCCAATAGCTAGCAATCCAAAACAGTCCAGTGGAGCCTGAGCGGTGGGTGTTGCCTTCTGACACACTTCCGGTGATGTCAGGGGGTGTGGCATATGCAAATGTTATACTAATGAGCTCCTGCACCTCTTTTTCTACGAAATGATCCCTGGTTACAACTCTTATTCATTTCCTCTTTTTCAAGTGTGAGTAATCAAGGTTTTTCCACTCTTACCCCATGCTCCACGTCTCCTACTCACAATTAATCTGAGGCAGCACTGCATGACGTAAAATAAAGAAACAGAAGAAGAAGAAGCAAATTTGTGGACTGTAATTGGACTAGAATCATTTTTGCAGAGTGAACGCTGGCGGGGTGCCACCTTGGTTGAGTCACTGCGGTCCATTTGTGGCTGGAACTTTCCTGGAGAAAATGGCTGATGGGGAGGGTAGACTCTAAGGCATTGGACCCTGCTGAGGCCCCTCCCCTCCCCAAACCCCACCCTCCCCAGGCTCCACCCCAAAATCTCCAGGCATTTCCCAACCCAGAGCTGGCAAGTCTAGTCACAAGTCTTGAAAGACAACTCAGCGAGGGTATCCAAGGTTAGCCGTGAAGCTCAACCTATGGCTTTGAGCAAGTCACCAACGCTCGGTCTAACTTAAGTTATTTACCAGATGTGGCTTATACTCTGCCCTGAGCTCCTTGGAGAAAAGATAAGGTACATATGCAGTGAAATAAAAATGAAATATGACGCTTACCAAGGACGAAACACCCCCAATTTATGATAGTAAACCACGCAGGCCATAATTCTGGCTCCAGGTGACGTTGGATTAAGCCCACAGAGCTAAATATAGAGCGCATCCATTTTCAGTGTCTGTCTTAAGTTATCTTGCCCATCTGACCACATGGGGAAGTTACGGTGCAGCAGTTTTAAGGCTGACAACCTCTAATGACTCTTGACTTCCAAGCTCCAGGAGACCATATATCCACCTACAGAAGGGTAGTCAAAGAGCAGCTGACCCGTAAAGGATTGGGCAAGACTTGAATCCATGATCGGAGGGGCCGTGGCTCAGAAGCGTCTGCTTGGCATGCAGAAGGGCCCAGTTTAAATCCCGGGCATCTCCAGTTAAAAGGATCAGGCAGTGGGCAATGCTCCCTCTAAGCTGTGGAGTCCTGTGAGCAAAAATTCTACTTTTGTGAGCTACCGGCATTCACGTTGTGAGCGAGTCATTTGACTGCTGCATAAATCAGTTTGCTCTGGAGCCCTCCTTCCTGAGCTGAGAGAAAAAAAAATATGTGTGAGCCGGAGGCTAAGAAACAGTGAGCTAGCTCACACTGACTCAGCTTAGAGGGAACACTGGCAGTGGGTGATGGGAAAGACCTCTACTTAAGACCCCGGAGTGCCGCTGCCAGTAAGAGTCAACTGACCTTGATGGAATCAGTGGCCTGATTCCGTATAAGGCAGCTTCATGTGACTTCTAGGGACGCACAAGTACCGTGCCTGGCCTATTATTAAGGCACGGTGAAGTGTGGCTCAGGTGTCATTAAAGAAGAAGAGAAGAGATTGGATTTATACCCCGCCCTTCACTACCTAAAGGCGTCTCAGCGCAGCTGTCAATTTCCTTTCCCTTCCCCTCCCCACAACAGACACCCCGTGAGGTAGGCGGGGCTGAGAGAGCTCTGAGAGAAACTGCTCTTTTTCAAGGACAGCTCTGAGAGAACTTGTGACTGACCCAAGGTCATCCGGCAGCTGCAAGTGGAGGAGTGGGGAATCAAACCCGGTTCTCTCAGATTAGAGTCCACGCACTTAACCACGACACCAAACTGGTAGGTGGGGCTGAGAGAGCTCTGACAGAAACTGCTCTTTTTTCAAGGACACTTCTTTGTCAGAACTACGTCTTGCCCATGGTCATCCAGCAGCTGCAAGTGGAGGAGTGGGGAATCAAACCCGGTTCTCCCAGGATTAGAGTCCACGCACTTCACCACTACACCAAACTGGCCCTCTGCAGTACAATGCAAGTTAAATCTTGTGCGGGAGAGTGGCTGTGTACCAACATATTTCCAGCTGTCTCTGGAACGGCAAGTAACTGACCCAACTTCACTCTGACCTCAACTAAACGAAAGACCCACCGTGAGAGGGATGGACTCCAGCAAGGAAGCCACGAGGGCCCTCGGTTTGCTAGACCCTGAGCAAGGCTGTTACTGAAAGGACAATCTGGAGGATGTTAATGCAGAGGGTCGCCAGTGGTCGGAAGCAACCTGACAGCACGTAACCCACACAGAACAAGTTATTCCCCCCCCCCCCCCCCAAAATTTTCCCCCCCCCCCCCCGTCTGTCTCTTCCTACTACTGGGCCTCTTCCATTTGGTGAAGTCTGCAGGCGCCCTGATCTGTTCAGGCTAGATCTCGTCAGATCTCAGAAGCTAAGCAGGGTCGGCCCTAGTTAGTACTCGGGTGGGAGACCGCCAAGGAAGCTCAGGGTCGCGACGCAAAGGCAGGCAACGGGTGTTCATTCCTTGTCTCGAAAACCCCTATGGCAGTGGTGGCGAACCTATGGCACGGGTGCCAGAGCTAGTACTCGGAGCCCTCTCTGTGGGCACACGTGCCATCGCCCCAGCCAGGCCCAGACCATCATTAAAGTGTCGAATTCTCTGCCAAATAATTTTAAGTAAATGAAAGCATTTGGGATTGCTTTCCTTACTTTGTTTGGATCATCTTAAGTTAATGTATGAGTTGTTTTTTTCTTAAGAAAAACCTCAGTATTCAGGTTAAATGGCCGTGTTGGCACTTTGTGATAAATAAGTGGGTTTTGGGTCGCAGTTTGGGCACTCGGTCTCTAAAAGGTTCGCCGTCACTGCCCTATGGGATCGCCGTGCGTTTGCTGCAACTTGCTGGCCCTTTCCACCGCCACCGCAGGCACAAAGCGGCCCCCGGCAGTAGCTGACTTACCAGGACGGTATGTTTGTAGGCCCTGTGGATGACAATGTTGTAACTGAAGACATCCACCTCCACCTGTTTCACCCACAAGGCCAGCGAAGGATCCCGGTCCTCACTCTTGGCGGTGACGGTGAAGTCGGGGAACGTCTCCGGCCTCTCCGACCGTTGCCGGGGGATGGTGGTGCAAAGGACCAGGGGGCAACTGCTCTGGAAA
Organism: Gekko japonicus; assembly: GCF_001447785.1. NCBI lineage: Eukaryota > Metazoa > Chordata > Lepidosauria > Squamata > Gekkonidae > Gekko > Gekko japonicus. Next base: position 93,509 of record NW_015167565.1, read on the forward strand.
TCGAAGGCGAACCCATCGAAGGTCAAGTAGTGGCCGTAGCCGGAGATGATGCAGGAGGCGTCCGTGCGGACCTGGCAGTAGTAGAGGCCGCTCTCTTCCAGGCAATACTCGTCCTCCTTGCAGGGGATGTTTTCGCAGTGCACGCTGTTGTCGGAGCCGTTGCAGTAGCAGAAGTACTGGCAGTCGATGTCCATCCAGAAGGACTGGTTGGTGGACAGCTGGTGCCCCTCGAAGACGCAGCCGCATTCGCTCCTAGGGATGCACTGGGCGTCTCGGAGGGCAAAGCCCTCGTCGCACTGGCAGCCTTCCACGCAGCTCTCCAGGCACACGGGCCCCGCTCCCAGGCTTTCGCAGGTCTCCGTGCAGGTCATGCACTCCTCAAAGTGACTGTTTTCAGGGCACGTGAGAGCTAAAGCAAAAGGGGGGGGGTAAGGGAAGAAAAGCTTAACAAACCACTGGACTTTTCTACATCCTACTGTGCTGCTTCTCCACACTCAGCTTCGACGGTGAACAACTCAGTATAGAGGTGCAACATAGTGCTTGGGAGGCACGAGTTCAAATCCTGATTTGCCTTTCTGGTTTCCATACTATGGTCTAAATTGAACCCAGGTCTGCGTATCTGTCCTGGACGGCCCAGGCTAGCCCGATCTTGTCAGATCTCGGAAGCTAAGCAGGGTTGGCCCTGGTTAGTACGTGGACGGGAGACCACCAAAGAAGAAGAAGAGATTGGATTTATACCCCGCCCTTCACTCAGAGTCTCAGCGTGGCTTACAAACTCCTTTCCCTTCCCCTCCCCACAACAGACACCCTGCGAGGTGGGTGGGGCTGAGAGAGCTCTTTCAAGAACTGCCCTTTCGAGGACAGCTCTTGTCAGAACTATGGCTTGCCCAAGGTCATCCAGCAGCTGTAAATGGAGGAGTGGGGAATCAAGCCCGGTTCTCCCACTTAACTACTACACCAAACAGGCTCTCCAGTTCAGGGTTGCCATGCAGAGGCAGGCAATGGCAGATTACCTCTGCTCGTCTCTTGCCTTGAACAACCTTCAGGATTGCTATGGTTGTCTGCGACTTGACAACATTTTCCACCACCAGGGCTGTGCATATTCCACGTATCTGCAATCGGACAATTCTGTCCTGAGCGCAGAATCCAGTGTCCTGGGAGAATTCGCTTGTGTTAGTTGTTACACAAGAGTCTAGCCTGTATGGCTCCAAACTGAAGGCTGAACGCTGAACACGCCTGGTAGAGGATGCAGCAGTTGATAGGGGCAGCGCCGCCCTCAAGACAGCATCTGTATTTTTTTTTTTTACAGATGCAAAAACTGTTATGAAAATGTGGGCAAAAGATTTGGGATATGAGCTGAAACGGGAGGAATGGAATAAGATTTGGGAAACTAACATTAAAATCACTAAATCGGCAACTTTTAAAGAAAATATCTACAAGGTAATAAACAGATGGTATTTGTACCCCGCTAGGTTGGCTATATATTCCTCTGTAACATCAAATTTAATTCCGATGAAGCCAGAATTGTTTTTTATTGAATATGATCCCTAAAGAATTCGAAAAGACTGAGAAAATAATTGTGATACATTGTGTGACTGCCGCTAGGATTAGTTACGCGAAATATTGGAAATTTGAAAAAATCCCGGAAAGAGGAGAAATAATAGATAAATTGCTAAATATGGTTGAAATGAATAAATTAACATTAGCTTTAAAAGGGAAGGACGAAAAATGTTTCGAGAAGACTTGGACAAAATTGTACAAATGGGTAAAAAATATTACTTGTATGTCTTAATTTGGTACTATAAGCTTGACTGTGGGAAGATTCTTTACTTTGAAGGAAATTTGTATAAGCGAAATATTATTGTGTATAATGGAAAAATTAATAAAAAAGAATATTAAAAAAAAACACAGCATCTGTATGAGCTTCCAAGATGCTTAGAATGCTCTAGATGGGTTCCTATTTCATGCATTCTGTTCTATTTACACTGCTATGCTAAGAGGCGGGTTGAGACCATTCACAAATCCCAGAAACGTACCATCACCAGCTCCCGGCAAGCAAAAGGATTTCCTTGTTTACCCTTTGAACAGAGGTTAAGCACACTCGGTTTTAATATCGCTGATCAGCCATGACTCAGTCCTGCCCGGCAATTCAGGTTGACCATGCAAGTTCCCTGGATACAAGTTTCCTGCCATATCACAGCCTTTGCCCCCCTTTGCATCTAGTAAGGAAGATCCAGTCCTGACCTGGATAGACCAGGCTAGCCCAATCTGGCCAGATATTGGAAGTTAAGCAGGGTCAGCCCTGGTCAGTATTTGGATAGGAGACCCCCAACGAAGTCCAGGGTTGCTGCACAGTAGCAGGCAATGGCCAAGCACCTCTGTTCTGGTCTGATCTTGTCAGAAGTGAAGGAGTCAGCTGGCAGAGACACTACTACATCCTTACAGTTCAAGGACTTATTTTGAATTTGAAGAGAGCCAGTTTGGTGTCGTGGTTAAGTGCGCGGCCTCTAATCTGGGAGAACCGGGTTTGATTCCCCACTCCCCCACTTGCACCTGGCTGGACGACCTTGGGCAAGCCGTAGTTCTGATAAGAGCTGTTCTTGAAAAAGAGCAATTTCTGTCAGAGCTCTCTCAGCCCCACCTGCCTCACAGGGTGTCTGTTGTGGGGAGGGGGAGGGGAAGGCGTTTGTAAGCCGCTCTGAGACACCTTTGGGTAGTGAAGGGCGGGGTATAAATCCAATCTCTTCTTCATTACAAATTGTTTGTGGAAAAACTCCACCTGTGAATTTCTACCTGTGATCAACTTTACCAGTGAACTTCTACCTGTTGCTTATGGAAAATTTGTTCTGAGTACTTTATATGTCTCACTGTTATTAAATTCATTGATTACTGGTGTTAAAATTTGGGCACGTGCATTTCCCCCCCCCTTGTTTCCATATCTTGCTGTGCCACCACCTTTCATCTTAGATCTAGAGCTCCAAGGAATACCAGGGTCATGACGTGGAAGCAGGGAATGGCAAACTACCTCTGAAGGATTCTTGCCTTGAAAACCATCTGGGGTCGCCATAAATCGGCTGTGACTTGACAGCAAAAAAAAAAAGGGGGGGGGGAGACCCAACTGTGGAGAGTCCCCCCCCCGTGCAAATCCCCCTTGGCTGGAGGTGGGGGCAGATTCACCCTGTTTTCTAGGAAAAAGAACTCTCTATTCCAAGTTCGAGGAAGTCCAATAAAACGGCCATTTAATTTAACTCTAATTGCTCCAATTAGTTTACGAGCTCTCCACCTCCTGATTCTACACTAATCGGATTGGAAGACAATCTCTAGGCGCTCAGCCTAGTGTTTCCTATCCTATCTCCTCCCTCCTGATTTATCCCCTCTGGTTGGAGAGCAAAACCACCGGCCCAATGCCTTTTGAAGGACTTCGCCAACCCGGGGTTTATAGGGCTGCTTTTCGAGTGTGGCCATCGGCAGCAGACGGAAGAGATTCAGCGGCAAAGAAAGCAAAATGCTTCCCGCCCCCGCCGCCATGTCTCTCTCGTGCAAATTAGTCTCTGCTATTACACCACTTCAGGATCTGCATTGCAATTTACGAACACTCCTAATGCAGCGGAAGAAAGCTCCTGAGGTCTCCTGAAAACACATTCTATAAAATTACTTAACTGGGAAAATTAGTGGGGAGAAGGACAACGCTCCTATGCCATTCTGTTTATATTTATTTTAGCAAAATGGCCCTCATCATCGCAGGCAGGATCTGTGCGGAGGGAGGGTCTGTGTTTTGCAGAGATCTTTCTCTTTGTGTGTGAGAGACGGTGGTGGTGATATGTGAGCTTTCCAGGGCTGGAGTCAGCATCCCCTAAGGTGGGGCAGCTGTCTGGGCCCAGGGATTCCAAAGGGGCCCGCTGCCACGGAATGCTCCCCCTGTGCACTTCTCCTACCACCTGTCCAACAAGGGGCTTCCAAAGCAAGGGAGAAGCAGAAGTGGTTTGCCATTGCCTTCCTCTACACAGCCTTCCTTGGTGGTCTCCCTTCCAAGTACCTGCCCTGCTTAGCTTCCAACTTATGGCCACCCCAGCAAGGGGCTTCCAAGGCAAGGGAGAAGCAGGGGTGGTTTGCCATTGCCTTCCTCTGCAGAGCCTTCCTTGGTGGTCTCCCTTCCAAGTACCTGCCCTGCTTAGCTTCCAATTTATGGCAATCCCAGCAAGGGGCTTTCAAGGCAAGGGAGAAGCAGAGGTGGTTTGCCATGGCCTTCCTCTGCAGGGCCTTCCTTGGTGGTCTCCCTTCCAAGTACCAGCCCTGCTTCGCTTCCAACTTATGGCCACCCCAGCAAGGGGCTTCTAAGGCAAGGGAGAAGCAGAGGTGGTTTGCCATTGCCTTCCTCTGCAGAGTCTTCCTTGGTGGTCTCCCTTCCAAATGCCAAACCTGATGAGATCTTATGAGATCAGGCTATACCGTACTGCCTTCCCACCCAGAACTAGCACTATACACAGTATAAATCTGAGAATCGCATCCAAAGACCCAATGCATGCAGTGGGATTTTTAGGCCCCGTCCTTCCCATGGCAGTTAGCTTACAGAGCAGATCCAAGGTATAAAGGTGCGGCAGGGAGTAGATGTGGACCAAGAGCCGCAGGAGGCCGGGCTTGGCTCTATTGGCTTTGCTTTGCACAAAAGACCAGGTCAGACTTACGGCAAAAGTTGAAGCTCCTCCACTGGCCGATCTCCACTTCGGCATTCTTACAGGCACTGGCATAGCGAGCTACTGAGTCGCAGAGTTCCGACTGGTTCCCACCGCTCTGGCACAAGCGGAAGAGGCAGGTCCGGTAATAGGCGGACACATTCACCACCGAGTGACACTCCAGGAAGGAGCTGTTGGTAGGATCGTTGATGATGCCGCACTTTGAGCGGCTCCGGTAGTCTTTCAGCAACTCCGAATCGTTGTTGCAGGCCTTGAGGAGGTCGCCGCATTCCCCATTGCAGATCTCGTCGAAGGTCGTCCAACTGTCCAGGAAGACCACCAGGTTGTCCGTGCATTTCCCGTTGGGCAGACAAAACTCATCACTGACGTTCCCGTTGAAAAAGCCGCAAAGACCCCCGGTGCAGTTGAAGTAGATTGTCGAGAGACGGATCTCCATGATCCCAGAGTCTAAATACTGGATATTCACAAGTCCTTCAGATTCCACCACTGTTCCGTTTTTGCTCCGGTAAATTTCCAGTTGGCCAGAAGGGTGAAAATACGGAAGTTCTGTTTTGTATCCATTGACCTACCAACGAAAGAAAAGAATGAGTGAAGAGAACAGTTGCCAAGAAGAGCACTGTAAGCCCATTATATCTCTCTCCTCTTGCTCTACCCTACAAAGGATAAGCAGAGCTGGGCAGATGGAGGACAGGTAGGGAAACAGTGAAGATGCAGTGGATGAGATGTTGTGACGTCCTCCTTATTAGGGAGGACTGGGTTCCCTTTAAAAGTGGTTTTTTTATTTTATTCTACTAGGTCTATACGGCTGCCACCAGGAAATTTAAGGCTTGCCAAACCTTTATACTTTAACGTTGCTCTTACTATTTTGGTAGACCGAGTACAAGGCTTAAGAGGAACTATGTGGTCATGAGGAAGTATTTCTTTCACAACTGGTATACTTAAATAAAAGAGGATTTATTGAAGTAATTCATAAATAAAAGGGTAGAACAATGTAACCAGTAAGGAGTAAATCATGAACAAATGCTTAGTGTATCACACACAATCTGCTCCCTTACTGACAGGGATCTTTCAGGTAACTTTGTATCACTTTAACTCAAGGTCATATACGTTTACTGTTTCTCTCCAGGACATACAGCCTTTCCTATAACTTGTCTTCAATTAAGCTTTCATTTAATTTTTCCTATTCTCTCAGCCTTCCTTCTGCTTCTCACTTCCCTCACACACAGAACTAACTGCTTGTCTAACTCATTCCCCACACAGAACTAACTGAACTTATCAACTGTCAACCTGTAACTGAAACTCTAGACTGACATACATACTCCTCCACTCATTTTAACTTCCAAAACCCCTCCCCCTCTCTGTCAACCACCAATCATACCATGCTTGCTTCTCTCAACTACTCTAGTCTACTTACCACAGCCATGCAACCAAACTTTTAAAGACACACACACACATAAAACAAGGAATCGCCACAGATGTGTTTTTGAAGGTATGTGAAAATCTGATGACGCAAGAACAGCTGAGAGCACTCAGGATTGTTTGCCATAACAGATTTCTCAAGTGGAGAACAATCAAACTTCCTGGTAATCGAAGGACTTTTCTGCGCATTGTGCAGTGACTCTTCATACATTATGCGTCTCCGAGGAGCTTCCTAAAGACCATATGGTGTATGTAAAGTATACCGTTAAACATATTAAGTGTTTCGCTAAAACATATGAGCAACCCTACTGGATTAGACCAAAGATCCATCTAAGTTCACCGACTCGTTTTTTGCTTAGGGCCAAAATACAAAATGTGCCCAACGTCGGCTGGGTGCATGACCCAATGACAGTACATTGCGGGGCATGTGAAAATCTGAGGAAAGGGGCAAAAAGCCCCCCCCCCGTTGCTGTTTCTACTGTCAAAAGCAGGGTGGGGGGAAAACAGGAAGCTCCATCTCCCCCTCACACCACTAAGCGAACAAGTGCTGTTAAAAGTGAGCTCCCCTGGGCTTCCGGTTTATGGCAACACGCAGGCAGACATATTTCCCAGACGTCCCGGGGATGTAAACTGCACACCAGCGTGTGGGAGGGGGTCCGACGGGTTGTGACCCCCCCGTAGTCTTGGTAAAAGGCTCCCAGCCAGGGGGCTTTTGAGGGGCGACCTCTTCGATGGCCGAAAGCTGGAGTATTTTCAAGATTAACGATAAAAAAGAAAAGAAAAGATTGACTCTGTTTTTAAAGCACGTGAATTTCTGCAGGCACAGCTTGGGGAACCAGAAGAGGGCAAAGAGGAGGAAAAAGAAAGCAAATCTGATGGTGAGTTGGGCTCGGGGTCTTCGGACGAGGACTCCCCCTCTGAAAAGGGGCCCGCTGACCCCAAAAGCCCTTATAAACTGAGGGTTAGAAAAGATAAGAACAAATAAGGGCTGAAGGACTCTGATTTGTGCCTGAAAAAATGTTGAAATAACTTGGGAATGCTCTGGGAACTTCTTTAAACAGTTAAAGGGATGGTTAAATGATAATTAATCTAGCATAACCGACTACATTCATTGTATTATTAGTAGCTTTTTGAAAATAGCATGGTGTTAAGCTGATGTATGATCTCCTACTCTTGAGATTTTAGTTAGTTGTGGGTCTTTTTTCTTTATTCCCTAGATGTAGTTCCCTTTCCTATATTTTCTATTGTAGTTTTGTAGTCTGAAAAAAAAACCACCAATAAAAACCTCCCCCCAGGGGGATGAAGAAGAAGAAAAAAACTGAGCTCCCCCAATGTATGTTAGACCACGAGTCGGGGAGTGCACTCATGACCTGGCATGCGTTGGGAGTATTGTGTATTTTTGGCCCTTAGTAAACCTACAAGCAGGCCCCGAGGGCAAGACTTCTCCCCCAGCATCTGGTCACCAGTGGCAGACTGCCTCTGAACAGTGAGGTTCCATCTAGCTATCATAACGGGCACTGATAGCCATATATTCCACCCGTCCATCTAATCCCCCCCCTTTTTTTTAAAAAAGGCAGCCAAACAAATATTGCCACATTTGGGGGCAGCGAATGTCAGAAATCGTATGTCGTGTGAAATAGTACTTTCTTTTTTTTCTGTCCCGAAGCCCCTGTCCGTCGGCTCCTTCTGTCTGAATCAGCCCCAGTGCTCTGCATAGATGGTCTTGTAATATGAGGTTACTCACTCCAGAAAGGCAAGTCTCATGCTGTACAGAATGGAGGGGAAAGATACCCCAAACACCCAAAGGTCACTCACTGGCCCATCAGACTTGGGGGTAAAAGACCTTTCTGAATAGAAAGTATAGCACTATGGTCCAGAATGTAGCTAAAGGCAAGCCAGCCGATTACCCCAAAGGAAATCTAACGGGGGGCCTATCTTTTCTAAGACACCAAACTCTATCCTAGGCAAAACAGAGCTTCAAACTAATACACAGGGTAAGAGGAAAACCATAAGAACATAAGAGAAGCCAATGTTGGATCAGGCCAACGGCCCATCCAGTCCAACACTCTGTCACACAGTGGCCAAAAATACCAGGTGCCATCAGGAGGTCCACCAGTGGGGCCAGGACACTAGAAGCCCTCCCACTGCCCCCCCCCAAGCACCAAGAATACAGAGCATCACTTGCCCTGGAGTCCCTATCTATACCTTGTGGCTAACGACCACCAATGGAACTCTGCTCCAGATATTTATCTAATTCCCTCTTGAAGCCATCCATGCTTGTAGCCGCCACCTCCTCCTCCTGCGGCAGTGAATTCCATGCGTTAATCACTTTTTGGGTGAAGAAGTACTTCCTTTTATCCGTTCTAACCCGACCGCTCAGCAATTTCATTGAGTGCCCACGAATTTTTGTATTGTGAGAAAGAGAGAAAAGGACTTCTTTCTCTACCTGCTCTATCCCATGCATAATCTTATAAACCTCGATCATGTCACCCCTCGGCCGTCGTTTCTCCAAGCTAAAGAGTCTTTCCTGATCCCAGTGAGAGTCCATACAAAGCGAGCCAGAGTTTACCTTTTATACCCCGGAGGTTCTCGGTCACCTGTACCATCCTGCCATGGTTAGGAAGGGCTTCACCACACAACACATGGAGCAGACAAACACACATGGAGATACCTTATACTGCATCAGACCCAGAGTCCATCAAGGTCAGTCTTGTCTACTCAGACAGGCAGCGGCTCTCCAGGGTCTCAGACCGAGGACATTCACATCACCTCCTGCCCGGTACTTTCAACGAGAGATGCTGGGGATTGAACCTGGGACCTTCTGCATGCAAAGCAGAGGTTCTTCCACTGAGCCACAGCCCCTCTCCTAAAGTGCAGATCTCATCCCTGTGGTCAAGTAAGTCTCATCACAAAGAAACCACAAGGTTCCGCATTAAACTTCCGACATATCCCATCACTTACGAAAATTGCAGTCGCTCCAAGGCAACTTTTAGTACATCCAGTCTGACCAGACAATACTGAGTTTGATGGGCCAATGGCAGGAGTCATTTCGTAGAAAAAGACGTGCAGGAGCTCATTAGCATAACTCATTAGCATACCTTATTTGCATATGCCACACCCCCTGACATCACCGGAAGTGTGTCAGAAGGCAACACCCACCGCTCAGGCTCCACTGGACTGTTCTGGATTGCTAGCTATTGGGGGGGGGGGGACGTGCAGATCTGTCCTCTCAGAGGAGGGAGAGCTTGTACCTGAATAAACCTTAGTCTTAAAGGTGCCACTGGACTGTTTTGGACCGGGGGGGGGGAGCTCTGCAACTTACCTGGCTGCTTCTTGCTCTGACTGAGGGCTGCTGGGAGCAGGGGGTGGGGCTTGTTGCATGTGCCCGCCCCCTGGGCTCTTTACTGTCGGAGCTCCGCTCCTGTGCGCTCCTGCAGGAAATGACCACTGGCCAATGGTACAGGGCAGCCTCATGTGTCTGCTATCTACAGTGGTTTGCTTTTAAACCCAATATGATCTCAAATTGATTCAAGAATTGAAAGGGCATGCAAAAGAGATGACTGTCAGTTGCATTAACCTGCAGGCATCCACTGCAAACATGCATTTACTGGAAAGAACAACTAGGCCGTGGAGGTGTACGAGGCACGGCAGAGACAGAATGTAATTATTAAGAGTTTTTACAAGTGGTTTTCACAGTAAAACATCGTTGCAAGCATCAGGTTGGCCGGGAAGCACACCTGCTGCTCTTAAAACCTCTCTCTCCTGCTTTCTATCATAGGTTATTAACATTCCAGCGCGGAAATAAAGAGCACGAGACAGGTGCAAAGGCATAGCTATTCCAAAAAATGCTTGTAAAAGAAGTTAATTGGCTAGTGCAGAGACCCTGTGTGAAGCACCTCTGATTCCAGCCACCAGGTGGCAGTGACGCCCTATGCCCATGAGCCAACTCTCCAGGCAAAGTTTCAACAAGGTCGAGAGACCCTGGAGAGGACTTGTTCCTAGAGGATAGGAAGGTGGCCTCGCTGGGTGAGCAGTTTCTTCCCCTTCCCATCCTCCATGCAGAGTTTCTGCAGGTTTTTGTGGTACTTCAGAAACCTGTGGCTCTTGTTTGAGAAGGAATGACAGTAGGGGAAGAGAGAAAGAGATGCATGTTTGGGGCTTCCAGCTCTGGGTTATGAGATGTTTGGGGTGGACCTTGGTGAGGGTGGGGCTCAGGGAGGGGAAGGACCTCAGTGCCATAGAGACCACCTTCCAAAGCAGCCATTCTCTATATGGGAAGTGAACCAGCTCCTTGAACTAAGCCCAGAAAGAAACAGATGACTGGCAAAACTAGGGTAACATAAGAACATAAGAGAAGCCAATATTGGATGAGGCCAGTGGCCCATCCAGTCCAACACTCTGTCACACAGTGGCCAAAAAGACCAGGTGCCATCAGGGGGTCCAGCAGTGGGGCCAGAACTCCAGAAGCCCTCCCACTGTTGCCCCCGCCCCCAAGCACCAAGAATACAGAGCATCCCTTGCTCCAGACTGAGAGTTCCTATCTATACCTTGTGGCTGATAGCCCCTGATGGACCTCTGCTCCATATAAGAACATAAGAGAAGCCAATGTTGGATCAGGCCAATGGCCCATCCAGTCCAACACTCTGTCACACAGTGGCCAAAAACACCAGGTGCCACCAGGGGGTCCAGCAGTG
>NW_015167565.1:104397-109252 GCF_001447785.1 Gekko japonicus
CCCCCCCCGTCGCCCCCCCCCCGGCACCAAGAACACAGAGCATCCCTTGCCCCAGACTGAGAGTTCTTATCTGTACCACGTGGCTCATAGCCACCGATGGACCTCTGCTCCAGATGTTTATCATATTTAACACTTCCAAAGTTGAAAGTCAACACTTCCAAAGTTGGCTAGCTTCGGCCCAAAGGCTGCCTTTTCTACCCACTGATGTTTCTGGCTTCTGAGGGCTGCCCCACATAAACAGTGCGACAGTAGTCAGGTCTCAAGGGGAAAGTAGCATTGGCCAGCGTAGCCATTCGGAAGGGAAGACAACAGCACAACTGATAAAAGGCACCTTTGGGTACCATAACACCTGGTCTTACAACTGACCTCCAGGTGACAGAGATCAGTTCCCCTGGAGAAAATGGCCGCTTTGGAGGGTGGACTCTGTGGCATTGTACCCTGCTGAGGAAACCAACTGATTGTTATCTAAAGATTTAAATGTTAAGAAAAATGAGAATATTTAATGTCATACTGGAAAAAGAGATAAAAAGGGGAAAGCATTGTGGGAAGCCGAGGAGGGGGGGAGGTATTGGGAATAGGGCGAATGAAATGTAATGGAAACTATTAAGTGTGTTAGCTATATGAATTCTCAATGAATGAAAAATAAAATTTTGTTAACCAAAAAAATGGGTGAGCCGGAGGCTAAGAAACTGTGAGCTAGCTCACACTCACTCGGCTTAGAGGGAGCACTGCTGGTAACGCTACATATCAACCAATTCCTCCATCAATAAAGCTGGATCGAACAAGACTCCCTTTACCAAGGTTCTTCCCTTAGCCAGCAGACAGAGACATTCCATACAAGGCTGACAAATCAGTAGAGTTGTCAGCTCTGGGTTCGGAAATTCCCAGAGATTTGGGGAGGGTGGAGCTTGGGGACGGGAGGGGCCCTCACTGGAGTATCATAACCACAGAGTTGTCCCTTCATAGCACATTTTTTTCCCAGCTCTCTGTTGCTTGGAGGTCATTTGTAATCCCAGGAGCTCTCCAGGTTCCATCTGGAGATTGGCAACCCTACAAATCAATCCTTGCTAGAACGTCTGCACTACCAACCAGCATCCCCGCCATCTCGGCCACTTGGCTGCCACAACCAGCCACCTTTCCAGCCACACTGAACTACACGTTAAGAACATCAGGAGAGCCCTGCTGGATCAGACCAGTGAAGGTTCATCTAGTCCAGCACCCTGTCTCACACAGTGGCCGACCGGTTCCTCTGGAGGGCCAACAACAGGGCAGAGAGGCCGAGGCCTTCATAAGAACATCAGAAGAGCCCTGCTGGGTCAGACCAGTGGCCCATCTAGCCCAGCATCCTGTCTCACACAGTGGCCAACCAGTTCCTCTGGAGGGCCAACAACAGGGCAGAGAGGCCGAGGCCTTCCCCTGATATGAACATCAGAAGAGCGGATCAGACCAGTGAGGGTCCATCTAGTCCAGCACCCTGTCTCACACAACGGCCAACCAGTTACTCTGGAGGGCCAGCAACAAGACATAGAGGCCTTCATATGAACATCAGAAGAGCCCTGCTGGATCAGACCAGTGGTCCATCTAGTCCAGCACCCTGTCTTACACTGCGGCCAACCGGTTCCTCTGGAGGGCCAACAACAAGACATAGAGGCCTTCATACGAACATCAGAAGAGCCCTGCTGGATCAGACCAGTGGTCCATCTAGTCCAGCACCCTGTCTCACACTGTGGCCAACCGGTTCCTCTGGAGGGCCAACAACAAGACATAGAGGCCAAGGCCTTTCTCTGCTTTTGCCTCCTCCTGGCACTGGGATTCAGTGGTTGACTGCCTCTGAACGTGCCAGTTCACTTTGGTCACCACGTTTAATAGCCACACCTATCCTCCATGAATCCAGACTGCACGAGCAGAGAGCCTGTGTGCTGCAGAAAGATACCCTCAGAACTGATAAAGTGAGCTTGCAGTTCCTCTGGAGGGCCAACAACAAGACATAGAGGCCTTTGTATGAACATCAGAAGAGCCCTGCTGGATCAGACCAGTGGTCCATCTAGTCCAGAACCCTGTCTCACACTGCGGCCAACCGGTTCCTCTGGCCAACAACAAGACAGAGGTCAAGGCCTTTCTCTGCTTTTGCCTCCTGGCACTGAGATTCAGGGGTTGACTGCCTCTGAATGTGCCGGTTCACTTTGATCACTACGTTTAATAGCCACACCTATCCTCCATGAATCCAGACCGCACGAGCAGAGAGCCTGTGTGCTGCAGAAAGATACCCTCAGAACTGATAAAGTGAGCTTGCTTACTCATGCACGCGACTCCAGCCACATGATAATGGGAAATGGCAAAGCACACCCCAGGAGCCAAAACCCTCCAGGCAAACACAACGTGATTATGTCCTCAGGTCACCGGCAATGCAGCCTCAAGTTGCCAGTAAAAGCTATTTCAGCTCCAAGGCTGCCAGAGAACACCGGCACGTTCACCTCTGTGCCAGAAACACATCATACTACGTCAGCAGTTCAGAGACGACAAACAGTAGGATTTGGGGTGACGGAAGGATCAAAGCGCCCTTCACGTAAAGATCACTACGGGAGATGTTTTCCTCTTTCTCTCTCAAAGCATGAAGATTAAAACAAGAAACAACAACACAAAATCCCTGCATCTAAAAGGCATCTGATTACTTTAACTGCCAACAAACGTGGGATCAAGCGGCGGTCGTTTGATCACTCGCTGAAACTCTTTCACCCATCCTCCTTCCGCACGCATTAAGAGCGCCCAACGACCGTGCATCTGGGGTGAGAATTTCAGCAGCAGATGTAACTAATGATAGACTCTGCCCCTTCCTTCCTCAGACGGTGCTCGGTCTCAGCAGGATTAACTTATGAAAAGAGCCCGCCCGCCCTTATTATCAGCAACCACAGCGGAGATGTTCCGCAAGAATACCCTTCCCTTTTGCTGGTTTTAGACCTGGGTTTTAAGCATTGGCTCGGTGGGCGACTGTAGCGTGACTAACAACCAAGATTTTCTGCCTCCTCTGCACACTGCCTTTGTTTCTATCACCATCTCTCTCTCGTCTTGGATCTTCCAGCAGAGCCACAGAGAGACCTTGGGCCACTGGCTTTATATAACTGTGGGCATAATCCACTGGAACTTTCACCTGCGGAAGCCTGCACTGAACTCCGTCTGATAAACCTGTGAACGTTTCGAGTTACCTTGTATGGAATCAGTAGCCTGAACAGCCCAGATTGCCCCGAACTTGGGGTCATTTCCTGCAGGAGCGCACAGGAGTGGAGCTCCGGCAGTAAAGAGCCCAGGGGGCGGGCACCAGTGTTCCCTCTAAGCTGAGTTAGTGTGAGCTAGCTCACACATTTCTGTCTTAGCTCAGGAAGGATGTCTCCAGAGCAAATTAATTTATGCAGTAGCCAGATCGCTTGCTCACAACTTTAATGCCAGTCGCTCACAAAGTAGAATTCTTGCTCACAAGATTGCACAGCCTAGAGGAAACATTGGTGGGCACATGCAACAAGCCCCACCCCCTGCTCCCAGCAGCCCTCAGTCAGAGCAAGAAGAAGCCAGGTAAGTCACAGAGCTCCCCCTGGCCCCCCAGTCCAAAAGAGTCCAGTGGCACCTTTAAGACTAAGTTTTATTCAGGTACAAGCTCTCCCTCCTCTGCGAGGACAGATCTGCACGTTCCTCCCCCCCAATAGCTAGCAATCCAGAACAGTCCAGTGGAGCCTGAGCGGTGGGTGTTGCCTTCTGACATCAATGAAGTCCGGGGGTGTGGCATATGCAAATAAGTTATGCGAATGAGTTATGCTAATGAGCTTCTGCACCTCTTTTTCTACGAAATGACCCCTGGTAGCGGTTAAGTGCGCGGACTCTAATCTGGGAGAACCGGGTTTGATTCCCCACTCCTCCACTTGCACCTGGCTGGATGACCTTGGGCAAGCCGTAGCTCTGATAAGAGCTGTTCTCTCAAGGACAGTTCTGGTAAGAGCTCTCTGAGCCCCACCTACCTCACAGGGTGTCTGTTGTGGGGAGGGAAAGGGAAAGGAGTTTGTAAGCCGCTCTGAGACATCTTTGGGTAGTGAAGGGCCATGGGGTATAAATCCCTTGAAACCATTTCTGATGGAATGCCTACCTTGACTTCAGAGTTGTCTATGCCTCCTATCTTGACCTCCTGCCTGGCAACCTGGATCCTCAAGGTCCGTAGCCCATCAGCGTTCGCCTCGGGCTTCTTCTTGCTGATGTCAATTTCCAAGAAGTTGGGTCTGTCCGGGCAGGTCTTAACCAGCGTGTAGGAGTTGTCCGGGGGGTAAACAAACGTGGCTCCGTCGAACGTCTGCAGCACTTGATCCTGAGAGACCAGGCACAAGGTCTCCCGCTTGGGGTAGCAGCCTTGGTAGCCATTCTCCACGGCGCAGACTTCTCCTTCCTGGCAGGTGGAGTTGAAGCAGCTGACCTCGCCGCCTTCCTCGCACCAGCACTGGACGGTGCAGTCCGTGGTGGCCCAAAAGGACTCCCCGATGGAGTAATACCGGCCGTCCACGTCGCAGCCGCACTGGTGGAGCGGGACGCAGATGTCCGTGCTGAGGACGTGGGCCTCGTGGCACTCGCAGCCCTCGGTGCAAGGGGTGGGGCAGGTCAGGGGAGCCGTGAGGTCGGAGCAGGTGGCCGGGCAGCTACTGGTGCACACCGCGTAGTGGCTGAACTCCGGACATTGCACAGCGGTAGCTGGAAGAAGAAAGCAGTTGTATGAACAGAGGTCATTTCGGGGGGGAACGCAGGGGAATGCAGTTCCCCCGGGTGAGGTACGGGGGGCGGGGCACATGAAGAAGCCCCGCCCCCCGCTTCCGGCCGCCCC
>NW_015167565.1:110213-132141 GCF_001447785.1 Gekko japonicus
GAGTCCCACCTTGCCACACCCACTTTCTAAAGACACCAATGGGCAACAAGAAGAGTGTGGGCGGGCCCCATGGTGCCTGCTTTGGCCACTACGCCATGCTAGTGTGGGTCATCTGAACTGTACTTTTGATCATCGTTTGGTGCCCTGTAAACTGAAAGCAGAGCTGAGTCTCTCTCAGCACAGCGGAATTCTATTGTCCGGCTGCTGGAGAATTTCACACCGAGGCTTGTTACTTAGAAAAGAAACAGGAGTTCTTTACTGCGAGGGAACTGCATGCCAGGTAGAAAAGCAGAGGGATTTGCTTCTAGCCCGCTATCTAAGCTAGGATGGAGACGGATGGTAGAAAGCAGGGCTATTTTGGGGCAGGAACGCACAGGAACGGTGTTCCGGCTGGCTCCCAAGTTGACCATGCCCAGCAGGAACTCATTAGCATAATAGGCCACACCCAACAGCAGAAACTCATTAGGATTGGCTACATTAGGGGTGTATGCTAATGAGTTATGCTAATGAGTCCCCCTAGCTCTTTTTCTACGAAATGACCCCTGTGTATGAATGCTCGGTGACGGTGTGCCAGGGCATGTGCCTTCGATATCTAGATCCCCAGCATGCAGTAGTGGTTAGATTGTCGGACTAGGATTTGGGGCAGTGGGGAATCGGAACCTGGGTCTCTGAGGCCTGATGCTCTTCACACAGGGGTCCCCGACCTTTATGAGCCTGTGGGCACCTTTGGAATTCTGACTCAGGATGGTGGGCGCAACCACAAAATGGCTGCCACGTTAGGCAGAGTCAGCCGCAAAATGGCTGTCGTAGGAGGGAGGGCCTTCTACCCAGAGGAGACCCACGTATGGGGAGAAGGGGGTAATTAAAAACACGCTGAGTCCTGAATGCTCATTTGCATTAAAAATCCCCTTGTAATTAGAAAGCTAGCACGACAGAGGTGAAAAATTCCGCCCCCCTCTCTTTGCTAAATGACCTGGCTTTCTATTGGCAGGGAGTTGTCACCGTTGTGGTTAGTGGGAAGTGTCATGAAGACGCAATCAACTTACGCCCAGGGCCAGCCCCAGCTTATTTTGCACCCTAGGCGAGGATCCCTTCTGGTGCCCCCCCCATGTGCCCACCAATTTCCCCTTCTCCCCCCCTGGAGAATTTCACACCGAGGCTCGTTACTTAGAAAAGAAACAGGAGTTCTTTAACTGCGAGGGAACTCCATGCCAGGTAGAAAAGCAGAGGGATTGCTTCTAGCTCGCTATCTAAGCTAGGATGGAGACGGAGGGTAGAAAGCATGTCCGGGTGGTTACAGTTGAGGTGTGGTTCACACACACACACACACACACACAAGAATAAGGTGGCAGAGAGGTGGCAGAGCCCTAAGCAGACGGTACCACTTCAGACTGCGGGTGGTAGTTTCCAGCCCAGAATGTTCGTTTGCATAAAAATCCCCTTGTACTTAGAACGCTAGCACGACAAAGGTGAAAAATTCGGGGCCCCCTCTTTGCTAAATGTCCTGGCTTTCTATTGGCAGGGTTATCACCGTTGTGGTTAGCGGGAAGTGTCATGAAGTCGCAATCAACTACAACGACTCCTGGTGGGGTTTTCAAGGCAAGAGACGATCGGAGGTGGTAAGCCATGGCCTGCTTGTGCATTGGAAGCCTGGACTTCCTTGGTGGTCTCCCACTCAAGTACTAACCAGGGCCGACCCTGCTTAGCTTCCGAGAGGTGACGAGATTGGGGTAGCCTTTGTGACGCTCCGCCTGCAGCTTGGAAGTCCCTTCCACCACCTCAGCATTCTGCTACTTCAGTCTCCGGGATGTGGGAACCAGGCCTTAGCGCAGGGGTCCCCGACCTTTCCGAGCCTGCTGGCACCTTTGGGATTCTGGCACAGAGTGGTCGGTGCAGCCACAAAACGGTTGCTGTAAAATGGCAGCCAGAGGGGGCGGACCCAGCCCCAAAATGGCTGCCACCACTTATCTTCAGGCAGTTACCGTCAGCGCTGTGGTGGGAGCTGCTGCCAAAACAATATTTTTAAAAATCTGCATAGCCATTCAAACCTCCAGTGGCTAATGAGAAGCCTTGCTGGAGAAAAACCTCAACTGGCCCAGCCCACTTTCTAAAAACATTTAGCGGGAACCAGGAAGAAGAAGAGGAGAAGGAGGAGGAGGAGATTGGATTTATACCCCGCCCTTCACTCAGAGTCTCAGAGCGGCTTACAAACTCCTTTCCCTTCCCCTCCCCACAACAGACACCCTTATGAGGTCAGTGGGGCTGAGAGAGGTCTTTTCCAGAACTGTCCTTGAGAGAACAGCTCTGACAGAACCAGTGTTCCCTCTAAGCTGAGTTAGTGTGAGCTAGCTCACAGTTTTTTTAGCCTCCAGCTCACACATTTTTGTCTTAGCTCAGGGAAGATGGCTCCAGAGCAAACTAATTTTATGCAGCAGCCAAACTACCTGCTTTATGCCAGTAGCTTACAAAGTAGAATTTCTGCTCACAGGACTCCACAGCTTAGAGGGAACATTGGACAGAACTATGGCTTGCCCAAGGTCATCCAGCAGCTCCATGTGGAGGAGTGGGGAATCAAACCCGGTTCTCCCAGATTAGAGTCCGCGCACTTAACCACTACACCAAACTGGCGGGCACCATGGCTTTAGACTGTAGTCTCCTCAGGACAGAGACATTTTAATTTTTTTAAAAATGGAATCCAAAAGCCCATACAGCCATGTGATCATAAACGGAGCAGATTCTGCCGGGCTCCGAAATTCGTAAAAGTTACCCCGGATAGGTAGTTGCTCAAGGCAGCTATCTAGGTAGCAAAGCATCATGGCCTCCTGCTCCGGTGCTGAAGGAAGACACAAGCAAAGGAGCCCTCAATTTAGCCTGGGGACTCAGGGAAGCATGAAGCTGGTGGGTGACGCAGGCAAAGAGCAAGCCGCAGAGGGAGAAGGCAGCTCGGCCGCGCTTGATTTATCGCAGCCCAAAATGTCAGCCGTAAATCACGCCGACACTCCCTTGAATGCGGCACTTAAATTCCACTTCGCATCGGATTCCACCCAGGGAGGGGAGCAACAGGCTAAAAAGGGTTTTGCTTCCCCTTCTCCTTTGTTTGCTCCCCCCTTAGTCACTTTCAAGTGTCCTTTTGTCCTTCTTGGATTGTAGACCGGCAAGGGATGAATCACCTTTCACGGGAACAATGCCCGTTTGAATCTGGGCGCTTCTGGTTTTTCTGCCCAATCTCATAATGCTTTTTATTTTATCCCCCCCCCCTAATGGTTCAACAGTGGTGTGGGTGTGTTTTAAAGGCCCTGGAAACCACGTATAACCCTCAGAAAGGAAATCCACTTTTAAAAAGACTTAATCCCCACCATCGAGACTCAGTATGTGAAATGGTACTGGCACACTATCATCCTTTGGTAAACCTCGCCTCTCCCTTGTTTTACGAAAGGGCAGCCCTGCTGGATCAGACCAAAGCACCATCTCGTCCAGCAGCCTGTTTCCAACAGCCAGGCGCCTCTGGAAAGCTCACAGGCTGGGTACAAAAGCCTCCACTGCTGTTTGGCCCAAGCACCCGTGTACTCCCAGGTATACTGCCATGAGCGTGGAGGTTCCATTTGTTTAAACACTTATCTTCCAAGAGATTTACCAAATTCTCCTTTTCACTTCACCTAAGCTAGTGGCAGTTCATTTGCTTCCTCCCAGTTTGGTGCAGTGGTTAAGTGTGCGGACTCTAATCTGGGAGAACCGGGTTTGATTCCGCACTCCTCTACTTGCAGCTGCTGGATGACCTTGGGCAAGCCATAGTTCTATCAGAGGTGTTCTTGAAAAAGAGCAGTTTCTATCAGAGCTCTCTCAGGCCCACCTTCCTCCCAGGTTGTCTGTTGTGGGGAGGGGAAGGGAAAGGGGTTTGTAAGCCGCTCTGAGACTCCGAGTGAAGGGTGGGGTATAAATCCAATCTCCTCCTCCTCCTCCTCCTCCTCCTCTTCTTCTTCTTTGTGTTAACTTCCCCCTGTCCAACATACTGATACCGGAACTTCCAACTATAAGCTCCTTGGGGCAGGAACCTGTCCTTTTTGCTCATGTCACCCTGTGGAGGACCACATGCATTAATATTTGGGAGCCAGTGGCTTAGAGGGAGCATTGATAGCAAGCAGTTTGTATTTGTACAGGGAAACAAGTCCTTTACCTGTAAGATAATGCATGATGGGAACTGTAGTTCATTAATCCCTTAGGTCAGATGTTATTGGTTATACATAGGTCCCCTTCCCGGTCGCTAGCAAGCCCACCAAAGGTTTTATTAGCCTTTTCCCGTTCTTTGTTAGAGTTCACTAGCGGCAACAGGGATTCACGGAATCATCTCCTTTTCACCAGAGTCATATAAATGGACTCTTATCCTTAAAGAGGAGCTCTGTCATTCATTTACCTTCTGGATCATGAGTTAATAATCTTCTGAATCCATGAAGAGTAAAATAAAATGATTGCGTCGAAGTAAGGCTGGCGTTGATCACGCACCTACAGCGGGGCTATTCTCTGGCTAGCCTCGGAGCAGGGACACTCCGGCAGCGGCTGCCACCAAAGCACAAAAATCTTCGCTGTGAACTTGAAGGTAGGCTGCGGCAGCCATTCGTTGCCAGCCATTTTGTGGCCGTTTCCCCTCCACACTGTGTCAGCATTCCAGAGGTGCCTGCAGGCTCAAATTAGGGCTCCCAAATCTCGCCAAATCGCGGCAGGGGACAGTGAGATGAGTTGCATCGCCGTCGCCAGGACATGACGCTATGCGTCGCTCTGGCAACAGGGCTGTTTGGAGCCCCGTTGCTAGAGCGACGCGTTGCGTCAAATCCTGGCGACGGCGGGTACAACACGTCTCGCCGTCCCCGCGGCACGGATTCTGCGAAGACATACGATCCCCCACCGCGACTTGGCAACCCTAGCTCAAATAGTTTGGGGACCTTGCAATACATTTATATAATTAACAGAAACAGGAGGGGGGACCTTCCTGTTGGGAAGAGAGTCCACTCAATTAATTGCAGCAGCTTCCCTAAAACCCATACAAGACCAATGAAGTAGTGAAATTGACTGGACCAGATAGCAGGCTGTCTGGAGCCTAATCAGTTTCACTCCTTAAAGGAAACCTGAAAAGAAAAGGAAGAAGAGACTGCTTGTGAATGGGAGAGCGGTGCATAGAAAGTGATGTACAGTTTGGTGTAGTGGCTAGGAGCACGGACTCTAATCTGGGAGAACCGGGTTTGATTCCCCACTCCTCCACTTGCACCTGGCTGGATGACCTTGGGTCAATCATAAGTTCTTTCAAAGCTGTTCTCTCAAGAGCAGTGCTCGAAAGAGCTCTCTCAGCCCCGCCTACCTCACAGGGTGTCTGTTGTGGGGAAGGGAAGGGAAAGGAGTTTGTACGCCGCTCTGAGACACCTTTGGGTAGTGAAGGGGGGGTATGAATCCAATTTCTTCTTCTTCTTCTCTCAGCCCCACCTACCTCACAGGGTGTCTGCTGTGGGGAGGGGAAGGGAAAGGAGTTTGTACGCCGCTCTGAGACTCCTTCGGATAGCAAAGGCCGGGGTATAAATCCAACCTATTCTTCATCATCTTATACTACCTCCCCCCCTTTAAAGCGCTTGCACAGACACATTTGAACGTCTAGCTAGGCAACCATCCTGTTACATACACCTGCCCACCAATGTAAACCTAAAGCATTACTGCAGACTTTAGGGAAGTTTACAGGATCTGGGGGGTGTTTCCGAAGTCTGGGTAAGTCCACCTGGCAACTTGGCATGGCCTTTCTCCAACAAGAGAGATTTTTGCTACCCGTGCCCAAAGCTGCCCATTCAACCCCACTCCTTCAAGCCACCAACACAACTTTGGCAGAGTTCAAGCATCTTCCCCACCAGCCTGCCCCCCAGTCAGACTGGCAAATCCCTCCCTTCCCCTGTGCCAAGAGACCTTGATGCACAGCTTGAAAGATCCTCAGACACATGCCAGTTACCAAGTCGGGGACGGATGCAGGAACAGAGCCATGAAACGGAAACCCTGAGATGCTTTGAACGGCTCGGCAGTCGAGCACTCAGCGAATCTCTGTGAGGTTTGCGCCCTTCTGCGTTTCTGCCACGAAGGGCGACACTCACCACATCCTGTTTGCGCTCTCCAGTCTCCAATGGGGATCCCGAGGGCTTGGCAGACCAAGGCGTAAGCTTGAATGGCTTGGCAGAGCCCTC
The DNA here is from genome assembly GCF_001447785.1 of Gekko japonicus. Taxonomy (NCBI): domain Eukaryota; kingdom Metazoa; phylum Chordata; class Lepidosauria; order Squamata; family Gekkonidae; genus Gekko; species Gekko japonicus. Next base: position 116,426 of record NW_015167565.1, read on the forward strand.
CCGTGCCGTTGTCTCGGATGCTGCATAAGTCGTAGACGCAGCTGTGGACAAAAGCAGTGGGGTCGACGACAGCGCTGCATTCCCACAGGGGGCCGCCGGTCTTATTGATGAAGCCACAGTGGTCCGAGTCAAAATAGAGGGATTCCATAACAGCGTCGCAAAAGCTGCAGTTATCCACGCAGCCCGACGAACACTTCCATTCGGGATGGTAGACGCGCCAGCTGTCTCCCAGGTCCAGCACGGACGTGGCCAGTTTCCCATCCGAGCGCAACACGTCGTCCTCCGGGTTCTTGTTATAGTTCCCGCAGAGTCCACAGGTCCCGTTGATGTAGGAACCCGGAACGGAAATGGCAGCGTAATGCTCTCCGTCGTAGGTCACCAAAAGGCCAAAGTCGGTTTCTACCGCTGTTGACAAACCGCTCTGGTAGATTTTTATTGCCCCCAGTTCCAAGAAAACAGGTAAAGACATGACCAAGTCATCCACCTGCAGGGGAGGAACAAAATGCCCCTTGTTAAGAGGATGGGGAGGGGGAATCGAGCAACATGGAAACAGCCAAAACGTATGCATGTTATTTTTATTCCTGTCTTTTCTCCCAAGAGTGCAGGACAGCTTACATAGCTCAAACCCTTCCTACAGTTTATCCTCGCAAACATCTGTGAGTGAAACAGACAGGGACTGGCTCCAGTGAGCTCCAAGGGGGGGGGGGGAGGAGGAGGAAGAAGAAGAAGAGGAGGAGGAGATTGGATTTATACCCCGCCCTTCACTACCCAAAGGAGTCTCAGAGCGGCCTAAAATCTCCTTTCCCTTCCCCTCCCCACAACAGACACCCTGTGAGGTAGGTGAGGCTGAGAGAGCTCTTTTGAGAACTGATCGTGAGAGAACAGCTCCGAAAGAACTTGTAACCAACCCAAGGTCATACCAGCAGCTGCATGTGGAGGAGTGGGGGAGATTTCAACTCAGGGCAACAAAACCACCCGCTGCCTTGACTTGCATGCAAACCAGGAAGTGAACACCTATGGATATAATCCTAACGAACTGGGATGCGATTGAAAAGCTCCAGCTGAATCTCAGTATTTGAAACAAGAGATCGTCATTTCTGTGGTTGGGGTCGGAAGGAGCCAGTGATCCCCAGACAGTAAACTGGAAACATACAACCTCATCATGAAGCACTCTAGTTAGATGATCGCATCACACACACACACACACACACAACACATGTAAATGTGTACACATTTAAGTCTGACAAAAACTGGAAAAAAAAGGGGGGGACTCAACCCAGGATATGACTATGAACCAAAAAGGGCTAAGCTAAGCCATATATATATAAAAGTACAAATATTTATTAAGGTGTACACATGTTAAAACTTTCCTGATTAAAAATTACTTTGTCTAAGATCAGACTATAAAAGCTTATCCTCTATACATACATACATATGATGGGTAAATAATTTACAACTGAAGACCAAACGCGTTTCGGCCCCTAAGGGCCTTCCTCAGTGGTCACTATTATCTATATATTCTAGACACACATTCAAAGACCTGTTACAGAGTTTTAGTACACATAACATTTAACCAGATGTTGTTTCCTAAAATTATTCCAAGAAAAATCGAGGGGGCGGGGGGAGAGAAGAAACGTCATTATTCTGTCCAAATGTATAAAAGAAATTATTATTGAATAAAAATGATTCTATCAAAGATAAAATTACCTTGTATACTTATAATTGGAAACGCATTTGGTCTTCAGTCGTAAATTATTTACCCATCATATGTATGTATAGAGGATAAGCTTTTATAGTCTGATCTTAGACAAAGTAATTTTTGATCAGGAAAGTTTTAACATGTGTACACCTTAATAAATATTTGTATTTTTACATATATGGTTTAGCTTAGCCCTTTTTGGTTCGTCGTACACATTTAAGTATTGCATGCAGATCCCATGGAAACACAACACTGCATTTCTTCTAACTCAAAAATATTTTGGGGGTATGGCCATTAGGAGCTGGGAAGTGTCCTTCTGGAATCCAGGAGTGCTGGCTGGTCATCCTTTCCTGAAGGGCACGATGAAGCAGCGGCTGTGTACCGTTCTGATTATAAGCCTTAGCTCAGGCTCTCTGGCAGGGTGAAGATTACATGGATAGATATTTTAATATAAAATAATAAGCTAGACAGGATATCACCAGAATTACTGAGAGAAGCCTCAGAAGAACTCTCCGTGGAGCCAAATGACACGTTTTCCCCAACGTATTGTATTTTAATTATTTAAATCATTGATATTAATATTAATTAATCATTAATTAGTAATAAGATTGTATTTATTTTATTGTATTTTAAACATGGGGGGGAGCAACAGCTTTTGTTGTCTTAGGAACGCTACGTTGGATTAGAGCTTTGCTCTTCAAGGTCTTAAGTCTTCAATAACACTTGGCTGAATGTCTCTCTGTTTCTATTTTCAGGCCCAAAAATAGAGCTTTTGGCAGGGCTAAATATTAAGGGGCTTAATTATCAGAACGGTCGCCTTTCCCCCAAGCCTATTCACTGGCACCGTTTTCCCAAATAGCAGCTGTTTCAGCACTTTCTTTTCTCCCCCCCTCCACCAGGTATGATCCCAGCCAATCAGTGACCGTGTAGTAAATAAGACAATGCCACGGCACCGTTGAGTAAGTGCACGATGATGTCTCTGAGAGACCATGAAGCTGGTCAGGAAGCACTGCCCTCATTCCTGATGGGCCTACATTCACTACGTTCTTTATTGGTCTCATTCTTTACGGGTTTACAGTTTGCTCCCCCAAATTCTCACAAGGCGTCCAGATTTTTTCCCGCAGCTGAAAATGTTTGCAAAAAGCAGCCGACTCCACTTTTGCTCAGCCCTGATGTTAAGTAAATGAAGAAAGACTCCTGAAATATCAGAAGCGAAGGACTGGGCAATGTTCTTTTGTATAGAACGCATCAGTACTTCAGAGAAGGCAGCAGAGCTAACAAGCTAAATAGGTCAGTTTCCTGTGTTCTTCCTCTTGTCTGCTCTTGTCCAATTATCCAGAATGCTTGTCATAAGTCAGTCTGTGCTGAGTGATGGCTCAGATTTTTCAGATGAAGAGCTACCTGCTAGCCCTCAGCTGGTAACTGAACAGCCAGCTGCAGCTTTTTTAACTGGAGATGCCAGGGATTGAACCTGGGACCTTCTGCATGCCAAGCAGATGCTCTACCAATGAACCACTGAGGTCTTTCCCATCACTTCCTGCCTGGTCCTTTCAACTAGAGATGCCAGGGATTGAACGTGGGACCTTCTGCATGCCAAGCAGATGCTCTGCCACTGAGCCAGGGTCTCAGGTCAAGGTCCTTCACATCGCCTACTGCCTGGGCCTTTGAACTGGAGATGCCGGGAACTGAACCTGGGACCTTCTGCATGCCAAGCAGATGCTCTGCCACTGAGCCGCAGCCCCTCCCACTCACTACGTGACTAAAGGTAAACTCCATGTATGCGAGAAAATATCTTTAAATAATATGTTCATTTTAGAAGACATCCTCTTAAACAACTTCTTCCAGACATTATAGTTATACACGACCTCAGTCCCTGATAATTCCGTAGCCGGTTGTGGATGCGCCCGCCACCCTATTGTCAAAACTCCAAAGATGGCTCACAAAGGATGGGGAGACCCCCTGCTCTAAGCTAACACAATAAGCCAGGTTTCTCCCCATAAGGAAGCCGTCGAGTCTCACCATTATTTTCCCGAAGCTGCCTTTGGGGATGATTATCTTGTGCGAATAAACCTCCACGGCCACATCCTTCAGCCACGAGACAGCAGAAGGGCCTCGATTTTCATTCTTGGCTTCCACGCTAAAGAAGGGCAGGTTGGACCCCGACCAGCATTGCCGGGCGAGAAGGTAGGAGCAAGAACCCTGGAAGTGAAAGAGGAACCCGTCGAAAGTGTGGTAGTGGGGGTCTCCGAAGACCACGCACGTGCTGCTCTCCACCGGCACGCACTGGTGGAACTTGTCCTTCATCTCACAGAGCTCGTATGGCCCGCAAGGCATCTCCTGGCAGAAGATTTCGTTGTTGAAATCCAGGCAGCGGCATTTGGTGGAGCAGTTGGTGTTTTCCCAAAATATCTCCCCTTGACGGAGAAACTGGCCTGAAAAGGAAGGGGGGGGGGAGAAGTGCCACATGGTGTTAATTTTCCAGAGTTCGGAAATTCTACACACGAAACAGAACACACAATCCCTAATCATTGTTTGTTCTTTGCCTGGAAAATTCTTCGGGGCCTGGGAAAATAAAACAGCAACACAAAGGCCCTGGTCACACGGGCCGGAAAACACGAGGGGGAGGCGTGGCTATTTGCAGTGCTGCAATTAGTCGCATGACAATGCAATCAGACGCATTGGCGGCAACCCACGGTTCCGGCCCTCGGCGTCTGCGCTGCAACGAAGACGGCTGGAGGGAAAGCCGCGCCAGCGCGATCACACCAAGGGAGTCCGGAGGCAGCTCGTGGTGAACCGTTTGCTACTACCTTCGAGGAGGTTTTTTTTAATCGCGCATTTTCGGCGGCATGCCACAGGTTGGCCACAAGTGTGCTCCACTGGCCAGATGTTGTGGTGTGATAGCGCCCGGAAAATCCACCATCCAATCGTGGCTCTTCCGCGGCAAATTCGCCGTGTGAACGGGGCCAAGCACCGACATTCGTGTTGCAGTTTTCAGGACTCCGAAGCATTTCACCGACGTTGTCTTCTTCAGAAACCTTTCCTAGGGTTGCCAGCCTCCAGGTGGGGCCTGGAGATCCCCTGGAGTTACAGCTGGTTTCCAGACTACAGAGATCAGCTCACCTGGAGAAAATGGATGCTTTGGAAGGTGGATTCTATGGCATTATGCCACACTGAGGTCCCTCCCCTCCCCAAACCCTGCCCTCCTCAGTCTCCACCCACAAAACCTATCGGTATTTCCCAATCCGGAGCTGTCAACGCTACTCTTCTCCTGTATCAGGTTCCCCCTCCACGAGTTTTCACAATGCAAGAACTCATGGGCACTCAATGAGGTCCTTTCCGCACTTGGATCTCATCCCTGGTTTTATCAGAGTTCAACTCACAATACAATACCTTGCATTTATCCCTGGTTATCACAGCATCCGTTTATCCCGGGACAAGTGTGGGGTGAAACCGGGGTGACCTCCATGTAATGTGGAAACAAAAAATACCCCAAGGTAATTACAGGGGTGGACTCGAGTGCAGTGTGGAATGTAAGCTCGGGGATAGGGCTGAACCAGGATTTAAGGTCTAGTGTGGAATCACCCTGAAATTGCTGAGCGGTCGGGTTAGAACAGATAAAAGGAAGTCCTTCTTCACCCAAAGAGTGATTAACATGTGGAATTCACTGCCACAGGAGGTGGTGGTGACTACAAGCATGGGCGGCTTCAAGAGGGAATTGGATAAGCATATGGAGCAGAGGTCCATCAGTGGCTATTAGCCACAAGGTATAGATAGGAACTCTCAGTTTGGGGCAAGTGATGCTCTGTATTCTTGGTGCCTGGGGGGCGACAACAGTGGGAGGTCTTCTAGTCTCCTGGCCCCACTGCTGGACCTCCTGATGGCACCTGGTCTTTTTGGCCACTGTGTGACACAGTGTTGGACTGGATGGGCCACTGACCTGATCCAACACTGGCTTCTCTGATGTGCTTACGCTCAGTCATCATGAGAGAGTTCGTCCTTTCATGGCCATCTGAAGTCAGAACAGCCGTTGTGAAGCACAGGGCTTTATCTGAGATGGCTCCCTTTACGTAATACCATCCCCATGGAAACTTGCCATATCTGTTCCTGTCAGCCCTTCAGGAGACAACTTCAGAACTTTTTATTCCAACAGGCCTTTATGCAAGCCTGCATTACAAATTTGTTAATGCTTAGTTTATTGCAGCTTCTTAGGGAGGTTTGGGTAAATGCTGTAACATGTCTAGGGATGAGTGGATTTCCTCGCTGTCTTACTTTAGCAGTCCTAGGGTTGCTAACTCCAGATTGGGAAACCCCTGGAGATTTGGGGAGGTGGACTCCAGGGAGGGCAGAGTTCAGCCAGAGAATCCACCCTCCAGAGTAGCCATTTTCTCCAGGGCAACTGATCTCTGTACTCACAAGACTACAGGTGTAATTCCATGAGATTTCCTGACCCCACCGGGTTGTTGGCAACCCTAAACAGTTCCACTCCTCCTTAATTCTCCTTCAGCTAGGAGAATTTCTGGAAATAATTCAAGAGGAGGAACACGTACAGCACCTTTCAATGCCTTCATTTCATTGGCATCTCCCCCCTCCCCATGTTACTAATGTATGCACTGATTAAACATTACCAAGGTACAATATTTATACACATCCGCACACATGACCACATCATATGTAGATGACATCACAATTCTGCCAGCTAGGGCACGTCTACATTAAAAGCCAGTTTCAAGGATTGGATGGGGATCACTTGGCATAATCCCATGCAATTTTAGTGTTAGAGCCAGTTTGGTGTAGTGGTTAGGAGTGTAGACTCTAATCTGGGAGAACTGGGTTTGATTCTCCACTCCTCCACATACAGCTGCTGGTGTGACCTTGGGCCAGTCACAAGTTCTTTCAGAGCTGTTCTCTAAAGAGCAGTCCTCGAAAGAGCTCTCTCAGCCCCACCCACCTCGCAGGGTGTCTGTTGTGGGGAGGGGAAGGGAAAGGAGCATGTAAGCCGCTCTGAGACAGAAGAAAGAAGAAGAGATTGGATTTATACCCCACCCTCCACTATGCAAAGGAGTCTCAGAGCGGCTTACAAGCTCGTTTCCCTTCTCCTCCCCACAACAGACACCCTGTGAGGTGGGTGGGGCTGGGAGAGCTCTTCACAGAGACTGCTCCTTTCCAAGAACAGCTCTGAGAGAACTACAGCTTGCCCAAGGTCATCCAGCCAGGTGCAAGTGGAGGAGTGGGGAATCAAACCCGGTTCTCCCAGATTAGAGTCTGCGCACTTAACCACTACAGCAAACTGGTGTATGAAGCCATGTCTTCTGTCTGTCTGTATTTTGTTTCATTTCTGTTCAACTGCCCCCCGCCCAGTACTAATCCTCACATTTTCTTCCCTGTACATACGTACTTGCCTCCTTTCAGCTCAGGAATTCTAATTCTTTCTCTTCCTCCCTAAATCACTGAATTGCAGACAAGCGAGTAAGCTCGTAGAATTTGTTTTTGAGTCACATCTTCATCCACCAATTCTGGGATGTGTTGGTGGTGGTGGGGAGAGCAAACCCATCCCAAATCACTGTGCATTGACCACAACTAAGCTGCAGCAAAGGGTTGTGGTACCTGCAACATTACTACATCCGTGCGGCATGAATCACATCTCAACGACGCCGACACTGCCGTAACAGAATTCTAATAACAATGGATGAGTTATGTGCACAACTCAGGGGGCATTAATTTGCAATTGCTTAGTGTAGCTCGTTTCCCCGCAATATGAATTAACGGTAATTAGACATCAAGTAGCACAATCTGAGCGGCAATCCTTTATTACAGTCGCGGGCTGCCGAATGTCACGTCTGTTTGTTTGCTTCTGAATCAAGTATCATCCCGTAGAAATTGGATGGGTTAAGGAAAAGGCCTCTGAAAATTCCTACCCAAGGGAAAGCACGGAACCGTCACTCCCGGCCTGCATGCCAAGAGGAATAATTAATCAAATAATGCAAAAATCCTCTGCAAAACAGTCACCTGCCCAGGAGGCTGTTGCTGTGCGTCTCTGAATTGCAGTTCTGGGCATACTCCTATTCAGGCCCCCTTGAAGAGTGAGCGAGCCAGTGGCACTTTTGCACATGCTTAATAACACACTTTTCAAACCACTTTTTACTGCATTTCCAATGCAAGTGGATTTTGCCATTTCATACAGCAAAACCCAGCATTGCAAGAGTAATGAACCGGTGGAATTCACCGCTGCAGGAAGTGGTGGCAGCTACAAGCACAGATAGCTTCAAGAAGGGATTGGATAAACAGATGGAGCAGAGGTCCCTCAGTGGCTATCAACCACAAGGTATTGATGGAACTCTCTGTCTGGGGCAGGGATGCTCTGTATTCTTGATGGCTGGGGGGGCAACACTGGGAGGGCTTCTAGAATTCTGGCCTTGATGGTGGACCTCCTGATGGCACCTGGGTTTTGGCCACTGTGTGACTGAGAGTGTTGGACTGGATGGGCCACTGGCCTGATCCAACATGGCGTCCCTTATGTTCTTATGTTGATTGAAAGTGCATCATTCAGCGCTGGTGGAAGCTCCACATGGGCCCATTCAAGCTATTCTGCCACTTCAAGCAAGCTATCCGTTGCCACCAGTCAGGTCCAAATCAAGCCCAAGGCACGGCCACAGGGGCTTAGCATGGGACCAGCTGCCAGGGCTGCAGGCCCAAGAGGTGAAGCCACTCACCTTCCCCGCCACCAATGGCTGCCGGCAAGCTGACCTCCCGTGTTGCATCAACACCCTTCTCACTCTGCTGCCCCAAGGGTTGCTTTGCCAGCCCTCCGGCCCAGCTCATTTGTTTTGCTGTTGGGTCCAAGTACACTCTCAACACTCTTTGGGTAGCAAGATTTGTTCACTGAGAGTTACAGGTCATCCAAGCATATACAGAGTTTGTGCTGGAACTGTCGGCCCCAGGCTAGGGCCAAACCTATATGAAGTGTAGGGTTCCCAAATCCCCCCGGGGGGCGGATTCCCCCCCGCTTTCAAGGCCCGATTCCCGCTCCCGCGGAATCGGGGCCCGGGAAAAACCCCACCCCCGCGTGCGCGCCACCCGGAAGTGACGTCGCATGCTGGGGGCGGGGCCACGCCATTTGAGGGGAAAACAAAGAGTTTTCCCCTCAAATGGCGTGGCCCCACCCCCAGCGGGCGACATCACTTCCAGGTGGCACGCATAGCGCGCGCACACAATTTAGATGCCGGCCGGGAGCCCCCTGCTCCCGGCCAAAATCCATTTGGCAACCCTAATGAAGTGCAGGACCACCCCTGGTTCCCCCGGTGCCCAATCATCAGTTCTCACAGAGCCCGCCAAAGCTTCAAGCTCAGGCCCGCGGCCACCGCCCCCCGCACCTGCAAACTAACCATTATATTATCTATGCTGCAAAGCAAGGCTTTTTTTGTAGAAAAAGCCCAGCAGGAACTCATTAGCATAACAGGCCACACCCAACAGCAGAAACCATTAGCATATTAGGCCACACCCCTGATGGCACAGCTCATTAGCATATTAGGCCACACCCCCACATGTTACCAGAAGTGTGGTCATCCAACCACACACCCACCTTTTGCTTCTTATTCTGTTTACTTTGTTGTCGAAACCCAGGGCCTTTTTTTTTGTAGCAGGAACTTCTTTGCATGTTAGGCCACACACCCCTAATGTAGCCAATCCTAATGAGTGTCTGCTGTTAGGTGTGGCCTATTATGCTAATGAGTTCCTGCTGGGCGTGGCCAACTCAGGAACCAGCCGGAACTCCGTTCCTGTGCGTTCCTGCCCAAAAATAGCCCTGCTGCAAAGTCATGCCGACCTGCTACGAGCTCTAGGCCAGCGAAGCAAAGATTCAAGCAAGCACGCACTCCCAAAGAATGCACAGAAACGAAAGCAGTGGGGGGAAATCAGAGAGGAGGGAAGGAGTCAACCCTTGATGTAACAGAACATGGGAAATGTTATGTCCGCTGACCGCCACTAGGCAACAACGTATTTTACAGGAGGTTGGATCCATAGAGAGAACAGGGAGTAGGATCCTGTAACCTCGAGCGGTCACCAATAGGAACCTTGGCGGGAAGTTTAAACCCACCAATGGGATCTGTGGGTGGTCCACAGAGATTGTATATAGTTGAGCCTCTGGCCGGTATTTGTGTGTTATGTTGTGTGCTAGTAAACATGTGCTGAATATCACTATGTTTCCTGATCATTCGATGCGTCAAACCCACTACACAACAGGAAACAACCCAGGACAAGCGAAGCACGAGCTTGACACAGTGCAAAGATGACAGCAGAATGAATAGGGATGTACGGAACTGCCTCTTTCGTGTCTTCTCGTTTTGCCCACTGTTTAGGGTCGTCGGGTCCCCCCCCCCCCCCCCCGCCCACCCGGCCACTGGCAGGGAATGAGTGGTGGGATTGCCAGATCCAAGTTGAGAAACTGCTGGAGATTTGGGGATGGAGCCTGGGGAGGACAGAGACTTCAATGGGTCACAATGCCACAGAGCCCACCCTCCAAAGCATCCGTTTTCTCCAGGGGGACTGATCTCCGTAGTCTGGAGTTGAGCTGTAATTCCACGGGATCCCCAGGTCCCACCTGGAGGCTGGCATCCCTGCCCCCAAACAGGCACCTGCGTGGCTTGGCCAGAGAGCTGCCCTTGTTCTTGCTCTGGCCCAAAGGAAGAGATGAATCGGGAGCACCGGGAACGACAGCGGGCAATGCCAGAAGACACGAAAGAGGCAGATCCGTACGTCCTGAATCATTCTGCTGCGATCTCTGCCCTCGCAGCGAATAAACGAGTCAATCGCACCCAGCAAAGATGTGTACCACAATTACATAACCAGCAGTTCCTGTTCTTCTCCATAATTGTGGCAATTCACAAATTGAAATGGAATCCCAACTAGGCAGAGGTAATGCTGGTTGGATGGACACTGAGCTTCCGACACTTGATGGGCCTCTGCTGGTGTCTGAAGAAGCGAGCAGTGACTCACGAAAGCACCTACCCCACCACAGATGTTGTTAGTCTTTAAGGTCTTCACCCAAAGAGTGATTAACACATGGAATTCACTGCCACAGGAGGTGGTGGCAGCTACAAGCATGGATGGCTTCAAGAGGGAATTAGATAAATATCTGGAGCAGAGATCCATTGGTGGCCGTTAGCCACAAGGAATAGATAGGGACTCCAGGGCAAGTGATGCTCTGTATTCTTGGTGCTTGGGGGGGGGGGCAGTGGGAGGGCTTCTAGTGTCCTGGCCCCACTGGTGGACCTCCTGATGGCACCTGGTATTTTTGGCCACTGTGTGACACAGAGTGTTGGACTGGATGGGCCTTTGGCTTGATCCAACACTGGCGTCTCTTATGTTCTTAAGGTGCTCCTGGACCCTTGCTCTTGTCTGCTGATGGGGCTCTGTTGACCTTTTCACTCAGGTAGGAGTCTAGAGCTTCTACTGGACCCAGCATTACTGCTGGATAAGCCAATTAATGTAGCGGCAAAAAAATTCTTTGGTGGTCATTTAGCACAGAAGAGCTCCCTGCCTTGATTTGGCCAAGCCAGCCATGTGGATCCATGCCATGCTGATCTTGAGACTAGATTACTGTAATGCACTCTGCATGGGTCTGCCCTCAAAGTCAACGCAGAGACTCCAGTTGGTACAGAATGCTGCAGCTTGGTTATTATCCAGAGCTAGGTAGAGCAAGGAAGGAGCTGTGGTGGCTCAAGTGGTTAAGACGCTGAACTGCAGGCTGTGGAAGGTCGGTAGTTCAGCCGTTCGAGACCCGCATGTGTCGCATGATGGAGTGAACTCCCGTCTCTAGTTCCAGCTCCTGCCAACCTAGCAGTTCGAAAGCAAGAAATTGCAAGTAGATAAATAGGGACCACTTCGCTGGGAAGGTAACAGCGTTCTGTGCGCCTTAGTCATGCCAGCCACATGACCACGGAAACGTCTTCGGACAGCGCTGGCTCTTCGGCTTTGAAACGCAGATGAGCACCGTAACCCTAGAGTCGGATTTGACTGGCTTTCAAGCAAGGGAACCTTTACCTTTACCTTTAGGTAGAGCAAGCGTATTACACCCATTCTGCGGTCACTCCTTTGGCTGCCCATCAGTCACCAGCTTCAATTCAAGGTACCGGTTTTCACACGCAAAGCCCCGCACAGCCTCGGACCCTTGTATCTGCAGGACCACCTCTCCTGATACGCTCCGCCAGGACAGCTTCGCTCATTTGAGCGAAGCCCTCTGAAAATAGCATGCCGCAAATGAGTAAGATTGACAGCCGCCACTGCACGCACAGAGCCAGTTTGGGGTAGTGGTTAAGTGCGTGGACTCTAATCTGGGTGAGACAGGTTTGATTCCCCACTCCTCCACTTGCACCTGGCTGGATGGCCTTGGGCAACCCGTAGCTCTGATAAGAGCTGTTCTTGAAAAAGAGCAGTTTCTGTCAAGAGCTCTCTCAGCCCCGCCTACCTCACAGGGTGTCTGTTGTGTGGAGGGGAAGGGAAATGAGTTTGTAAGCCGCTCTGAGACACCTTTGGGTAGTGAAGGGCGGGGTATAAATCCAGTCTCCTCCTCCTCCTCCTCCTTCTGGAGGGCCAGTTTGGTGTAGTGGTTAAGTGCGCAGACTCTAATCTGGGAGAACTGGGTTTGATTCCCCACTCCTCCACTTGCACCTGGCTGGATGACCTTGGGCAAGCCATAGTTCTGGCAATCCTCCTCCTCCTCCTCCTCCTCCTCCTCTTCCTCCTCCTCTTCTTCTTTCACAACAGGCTCCACCCCCAAATCTCCAGGTATTTCCCAACCTATAGTTGGCAACCGTAGGTATAATGTAAGTAAATAAATAATGGGGGCGAACGTGGTGGGAACTTAATGTAAAAATGTGAATAAAACAAGGGGAATTGGAGACCCTGCCTTGCCGTGAAGAGCTTTTGAAGTAATCATACCTTCTCCCTGCAAAGATTCTTCTTGCTTACTAGAGCAATCTGATCTCTCCCTGCAGTAAGACGTTAGGGTTTTTTCCCCCTTTCCTTAAAGAAGGGGACGGGAGGGCAGCTGCAGCGTGTGGGAAGGAGGACAAGAAGCTGAGAAGCTAAACATTGATATTCAGCGTGTGAATGTAATTTGTTTTATAAATACGAGTGGCGACGAGTGTGCGTTTAGGGCGTCTGGCGTTCCTCTGTCGTTGCGATCTGAGTAACGCCGCCCAAACGGCAGCGTTTATAAGCAACACTCCAGAGTATCCGACAATCCTTAGACATGATTATAGGATCTGCCAGAGAGAGAGAATATCTGGAATTGGGCACTTAGAAGGAACACCGGAAAGGAGAGAAGAGCGTATTGAGCCAGAATTTGGTTGGGGTGTGTGTGTGTGTGTGTGTGCGTGGGGTGGAATGGCTCTTTAAGAGACTGAGGTAGGCTTGCCAAGTCCCCCCGGGGGGGCGGGGAAACCCCTGTCCCAGAGGCCCGTTCCCCACCGGCTGCGGATCGGGCCCCGGGGGGAACCCCACCCCGGCGTGCGCGTCACCAGGAAGTGACATGACGACGCCGGGCACGCTGGGGGCGGGGCCACGGTTAACCGAGGGAAAACTCTATGGTTTTCCCTCGGATGGTCGTGGCCCCGGCCCCAGCGTGGCCGGCGTCATAACGTCACTTCCTGGTGACGTGCGTGGCTCCAGCCACAGACTGGGAGTCCCCCGGAAAGGAGATTTTTCAACTTGGCAACCCTAGACTGAGGACTGGACAGGATGTGATATCAGGAGATGTGGGGGTGGAGCTTCCTGACATTTCTTAAAGGGAAATAGCAGGCATGTGCCCCCCATTAGATTCCAGCCATGATGGGGGGGGGGATTTGACTGTCCAGACTGTTAGGAGTCCTGGGAGGGAAAAGGCATCCTATCTGGGGACCTTTTGCGTGCCAAACAGATGCTCTGCCACTGAACCTCAGCCCCTCTCTATCTTGGCTTGCACCCTGCACTGTAGCGCCTTGTTGATTCTACTAGCTTAGGCCATAAACACTTCCAAAGAGGAGCCGTATCTTTCTCTGGGCCATGGCCGGATTTTGGCCTTGTTTGGATGCCTCCAAAAGCTTAACTCTGGCTGTCATTGTGCGTGTTTATCTCTCTCCTGGCCTGGCGGCTCTCCTCCCAGACGACCAGCATCTCCCACCTGCTCGCTTGCCTGTGTCCTGGTCCCGTCTCCCTTTTGGACAGGCTTCTCATCTCAGCCCTGGCTGATCAACTGACCCACCCGCAGGTCTTTCTCAGCACTCCGTGGTCTATGGCCCGGTGCTGACCTACACTAACATATGTTTCAGTTCCCGACATTTGCAGGCATTTGGCAGAGACTTCAATATTCCCTCCTGTTCTGAAAAGGTCTTGGGAGTGAAAGAAAGCCTATGTGGGAAGAAGAAGAAGAAGAAGAAGAAGAAGAAGAAGAAGAAGAAGAAGAAGAAGAAGAAGAGGAGGAGGAGGAGGAGATTGGATTTATACCCCGCCCTTCACTCGGAGTCTCAGAATGGCTTACAATCTCCTTCCCTTCCTCTCCTCACAACAGACACCCTGTGAGGTAGGTGGGGCTGAGAGAGCTCTTGAGAGAACTGCTCTTGAGAGAACGGCGGCTTGCCCAAGGTCATCCAGCAGCTGCAAGTGGAGGAGTGGGGAATCAAACCTGGTTCTCCCAGGATTAGAGTCCACGCTCTTAACCACTACACCAAACTGGCTCCCAGCCAGTGTTCCCTCTAAGCTGAGTGTGAGCTAGCTCACGGTTTTTTAGCCTCCGGCTCACAGGTTTTTGTCTCAGCTCAGGAAGGATGGCTCCAGAGCAAACTAATTTAGGTAGCTGCTGAATCGCTTATTCACAACTTTAATTCCAGTAGCTCACAAGGTAAATGGTTTGCTGACAAGACTCTACAGCTTAGAGGGAGCATTGCTCCCAACCAATGTTCCCTCTATGATGTGGAGTCCTGTGAGCAAAAATTCCACTTTGTGAGCTACTGGCATTAAAGTTGTGAGCAGGTGATTTGGCTACTGCATAAATTAGTTTGCTCTGGAGCCGTCCTTCCTGAGCTGAGACAAAAACATGTGAGCTGGAGGCTAAAAAATGGTGAGCTAGCTCACACTAACTCAGCTTAGATGGAACACTGCTCCCAACATATGTAAAATGTTATAATGCTATAATCTCTATGCAGCCAGGTCCTTGCAGGATCACAAAGATTGCTGTGCCGTGGCGTTACCGATGCTCACACAGACCTCACACTGGAACTGGCACCGGTGTGTGCGTGTGTGTATGCTGGAAGACATCTCTGATTCATAATTGACAAGCTGAAAAAACTGAGATCCAGCCGAAGTGTCTTTTGATTCGGATGGCATTTCTGCCAGAATAAGCTGGCAAGACTTCTGGGCTTGTTATCAGCTGAGTGTTGCGTTTGTTAAGGAGAAGGTTAATAGAATCCCATATCAGTGCCGGTATTTTTGAAATCTAATAGGAGAGGTTCTTTAAAATAGAAGAGGGGTAGCGGCAACGAGAACAAAGGTTCTCTTTTCATGGCTCTGTTAATTGCAAATTACAAGCGCATCGCCCATACGTTTGCTCAGCTAACTGCAAATAATAGGAATAATTTGATCTCTCGGGGCACTCTGCTGTAGACCTTGAAGTCTGTGACAGAAAGGCTTTCATAGGGGAGGATCCAGCGTGAAACCATAGAGATGGGCACCAAAAAGGAGGGTGGGGTTTTTTTTGTTCATTTTGGTCTTTAACACATTTACTCCTTGTATTGTTCTGGGGCGGGGGTGGGGGGTGGGATTTGTTTCCAATGGTTTCAGTAGGAAACATAATTCACACTACAGCTTCCGGCTCCGGGACCTATTGGGAGTGAATCCTCAGGGACCGTCCCTCTCAATCATGGAAACCTCCTTCCCAAATTTCAGGCCCGTGGGAGAAGATTTCCCAGGCACTTGAAATGTCCACTTGCGAAGTAGACACAGTGAGGTGTTTGGCATCCCCCCCCCCCAAATGCTGTGAAGAAGG
>NW_015167565.1:132671-141493 GCF_001447785.1 Gekko japonicus
CCTCCTCTCCTCCTCCTCCTCCTCCTCTGCTTCTCCTCCTCCTCCTCTTCTTCTCCTCCTCCTCCTCTTCTTCTTCTCCTCTTCTTCTTCTTCTCCTCCTCCTCCGCTTCTTCTTCTCCTCTTCTTCTTCTTCTTCTCCTCCTCCTCCTCTATGAATTATCTGCCCTGTGGCTGCTTTTCTCTGTGTGTGTGATGTGCCATTAAGTCGCTTCTGACTTATGGTGACCCTATGAATTAATTACCTCCCCAAACCCCTTTCATTAACAGCCTCGCTCAGGTCTTGCAAACGGGGGGGGGGGCCCTTGGTGGCTTCCTTGATGGAGTCCATCCATCTCCTGCTGGGTCTTCCTCTTTTCCTGCTGCCTTCCACTGTCCCTAGCGTTGTTGTCATTCCCATTGGCTCTTGTCTTCTCAAAATGCGACCAAAGTACGATAGCCTCAGTTGAATCATTATTGCTTCTAGGGAAGAGTTCAGGCTCGATTTGATCTAGAACCCACTTCTCTTTTGGGCGGGCCACCGTATCCATAGATCTCTCCTCCAACACCACATTTCAAAGGAGTCCACTTTCTTCATACATCCATAGTAATGGGGAATACTCTGATATGAACTACCCTGATCTTGGCCGCCAGTAACGCACCCTGACACTTAAGAATCTTTCCTAGCTCCTTCATGGATCCCCTGGTGGCTGTCCTTAAGGAACGTTAAAGATGTCAAAGAGATCTTAGATCCCTCCTCCTTTGTTCGCTGCCTATCTTTTCCTCTCTCTGAGCATGACACCACGCCACATGCTGCTTCTTTGGGAGGGATGATTGGAGGAGGGGGGGCGTTCATTAATGTACAACCATATTCCTATGAAACAGCTGGGTTGGAAACAATTCGCAAACGGCCAAACTGAAACTCAACAGGAAAATAAGAATATCAGAAGGCCTCTGCTGGATCAGACCAGTGGTCCACGTAGACCAGCATTCTGTTTCACAACATGATCGCTCTCTTTAAATATTTGAAAGGCTGTCATTTGGAGGAGGGCAAGGAGCTGTTCCAGTTGGCAGCAGAGGATGGGAACAGTGTTCCCTCTAAGCTGAATTAGTGTGAGCTAGCTCACAGTTTTTTAGCCTCCTGCTCACAGATTTTTGCCTTAGCTCAGGAAGGAGGGCTCCAGAGCAAACTAATTTATGCAGTAGCCAAATCACTCACTCACAACTTTAACGCCAGTAGCTCACAAAGTAGAATTTTTGCTCACAAGACTCCACAGCTTAAAGGGAGCATTGGATGGGACCCGAAGCAACGGGTTTCAATCACATGCAGAAAGGCATCGGCTGGATATTAGGAAAAACTTTTTCACGGTCAGAGTGGTTCAAAGGTGGCACCAGCTGCCTAGAGAGGTGGTGAGCTCCCCTTCACTGGCAGCTTTCAAGAAGAGGCTGGACGAATATTTGTCAGAGAGGCTTGCGGCTGGTCCTGCATTGGGCAGGGGGCTAGACTAGATGGTCTCTGTCTGGCCCCTCCCAACTCTATGATTCTAGGAGACAACCAGTTATGCTAGATGGCCATCAAACAAGGCACAGAGGCCAAGGCTTTCCCTGATGTTGTCGCTTGGCACTGCTGTTCAAAAGTTTACTCCCTGTGGGTGGAGAGGTTCCCTCTACTCACCATGGCTAGTAGACATTGATGGACCTCTCCTCCTTGAATCTGTCTAACCCCGTTATGGTAATCTATATGCTTGTGGACGTCACTACCTTCACTGACAGTGAATTCCACAACCGAATGACTTGTTAGGGGAAAAAAGTATTTCCTTTGGTCTGTCCTGAAACATTTTGCTCGTCAATTTCATTGGTGCCCCCAAGTTCTAGTACTATGAGACAGGGAGAAAAAGTTCGCTGGATCTACTTTCTCTGGACCTGACTTGGAAGGCACAGTGTAGCCTGATCTTGTCAGATCTCAGACGCTAAGCGGGGTCGGCCCTGGTGAATACTTGGATGGGAGACCACCAAGGGAGTCCAGGGTTGCTACACAGAGGTAGGCAATGGTAAGACACCTCTGTTTGTCTCTTGTTTGTCACCACCACCCACTTTCTGCACGCCGTGGAAGAAGAAGAAGAGGAAGAAGAGGAGATTGGATTTATACCCTGCCCTTCAACAGTGTTCCCTCTAAGCTGTGGAGTCTTGTGAGCAAAAATCCTACTCTCTGACCTACTGGCATTAAAGTTGTGAGCGAGATACTGGATAAATTATTTGGCTCTGGAGCCATCCTTCCTGAGTGAAGACGAAAATGCATGAACCAGAGGCTAAAAAAATTGTGAGCTAGCTCACAGTAACTCTGCTTAGAGGGAACACTGCCCTTCACTACCCAAAGGAATCTCAGAGCGGCTTGCAAACTCCTTTCCCTTCCCCTCCCCACAACAGACACCCTGGGAGGTAGGTGGGGCTGAGAGAGCTCTGACAGAAAGTGCTCCTTTTCAAGAACAGCTCTTATTAGAACTACGGCTTGCCCAAGGTCATCCAGCAGCTGCGAGTGGAGGAGTGGGGAATCAAACCCGGTTCTTCCGGATTAGAGTCCGCGCACTTAACCACTACACCAAACCGGGAATGGCTCCCTCACTACAGAAAGAGATTGTCCCATGGAAGTTAACGTGGTCTTTCTTGTTAGTTCAATGGCTCATGAGTTACCTCTAGCTGAGAGCAAGTTCCCTGCTCTCCCAACTGGATCTGTGCTCCCCCTAGAAGTGTGCCGCCACTGCTATAATCAATTCTGGGGTTCCTTTTGCCTTTTGGCTGCATTGTGTCAATTGCATTTCCTCCTCTTTGGCTTGTGCATGCACGTACCAGCCCACTTGGAAAGCCTTTCGCACATCACAGAAATCTGGCTCACAAAAGACGATGCCACCATTTGCCTCGAACTAGCGCAACGCTTTGCCCGGCAGCCTCCCTGCAATTTGTTAATCGTTTCTCCCGGAGATAAGAAGAGAAGTGACAGGGGAAGGCAGATTACAGATATTAAACGTGATCGATTTTTAATGTGGAAAGCTCTTAGGCGTCTTTTGTCCTGTACCACCTTGTGCGTTAATGACTGCAAAGCACTTTGTGCTAATTAATATTACTAACAACAGCAAAAGAAACATTAACGAGTGATGATCGGAGGCCACAAACTCTGGCAGCTTACCCCTCCAGCTTCCGGAATCCCCTCTTGAATTCGGTTCCCAGAATTCACCCAGGGAAACCAGCCCAGTTAGCAACAGAGTAGGGATGTACCGGCATAACCTTTCCCAGTCCTTACTGGCTTTGTATGTTGTTGTCACCTTGACCTGGATGTCCCAGGCTAGGCCAGTCTCATCAGATCTTGGAAACTAAGCAGGGTCAACCCTGGCTAGTACTTGGATGCAGGGGTCATTTCCAACAGGAGCGCACAGGAGCGGAGCTCCGGCAGTAAAGAGCCCAGGGGGCGGGCACATGCAACAAGCCCCAACCCCTGCTCCCAGCAGCCCTCAGTCAGAGCAAGAAGCAGCCAGGTGAGCTGCAGAGCTCCCCCTGGCTTCCCAGTCCAAAACAGTCCAGTGGCACCTTTAAGACCAAGTTTTATTCAGGTACAAGCTCTCCCTCCTCTGCGAGGACAGTTCTGCATTTTCCCCCCGCCCTGATAGCTAGCAATCCAAAACAGTCCAGTGGCACCTTTAAGACCAAGTTTTATTCAGGTACAAGCTCTCCCTCCTCTGCAAGGACAGAACTGCATGTGCCCCGCCCCCCGCCCTGATAGCTAGCAATCCAAAACAGTCCAGTGGAGCCTGAGCGGTGGGTGTTGCCTTCTGACACACTTCCGGTAATGTCAGGGGGTGTGGCATATGCAAATAAGTTATGCTAATGAGTTATGCTAATGAGCTCCCGCACCTCTTTTTCTACGAAATGACCCCTGCTTGGATGTGGGACCTCCAAGGAAGCCCAGGGTAACTCTGCAGAGGCAGGCAATGGCAAACTACTTCTGTATGTCTTTTGCCCTGACATCGATGGCCCAGACTAGCCCGATCTCGTCAGATCTCAGAAGCTAAGCAGGGCTGGCCTTTTTTAGTACTTGGGCGGGAGACCACCAAGGAAATTCAGGGTTGCTACACAGAGGCAGGCAATGGCAAACCACCTCTGTTTGCCTCTTGCCTCAAAAACCCTACGGGGTCATTTAAGTTGGTTGTGACTTGACCAGTGCTCCCTCTAAGCGGTGGAGTCTCATGAGCAAAAAATTCTACTTTGTGAGCCACCAGTATTAAAGTTGTGAGCGAGCCATTTGGCTACTGCATAAATTAGTTTGCTCTGGAGCCGTCCCTTCCGGAGCGAAGGCAAAAATCTGTGAGCCGGAGGCTAAAAAACTGCCACCTAGCTCACACGATCTCAGCTTAGAGGGAATGCTGGACAGCCGTTTCCACCACTGAACCATTTTTCTTTACAGGTGCTCATTTGTT
Organism: Gekko japonicus; assembly: GCF_001447785.1. Taxonomy (NCBI): domain Eukaryota; kingdom Metazoa; phylum Chordata; class Lepidosauria; order Squamata; family Gekkonidae; genus Gekko; species Gekko japonicus. Next base: position 137,117 of record NW_015167565.1, read on the forward strand.
TCTTTGATGCTATTTTTGAAGCATTTATGTACCGTATAAAGACATGATGTGCCGTCTGTGCACCAAAGCACAAAGAGAACAAGTGGGACCTGTTCTGCTAGAGGCCTTCCTTCCACTAGAAGGCTGCCTTCCACTAGAAGGCTGCCTTCCACTAGAAGGCTGCCTTCCACTTGGGGCTGCCTCTGGTGCAAATCCGGAAGCTGCAGCTGGTGCAGAATGCTGCAGCTAGGCTGTTGATGGGCCTCTCGAGGAGAGACCACATCCGGCCGGTGCTGCAAGCGCTGCACTGGCTGCCTATAGCATACCGGATTCGCTTCAAAGTGCTGGTTCTCACCTTTAAAGCCCTGAATGGCCAGGGTCCAGCCTACCTGAGGGACCGCCTCCTCCCGTATGTTCCCCCAAGAGCGCTGCGATCAGGGAGTCTGGACCTTCTTCAGGTTCCAGGCCCCCGGGACATCAAGCTTGCCCTAACCAAGGCCAGGTCTTTTTCGGTGGCGGCTCCTACCTGGTGGAATGAGCTCCCGGCGGAGATCAGGGCCCTGCGGGACCTTGTGCAGTTCCGCAGGGCCTGCAAGACGGAGCTCTTCCGCCAGGCTTTTGAGTAGGAGCCGCCGCCGCCGCCACTATACCACCACCGTGGCTGATCGACCATCTACCTGGCCTGGACGGGGGTAAAATGGTGCCCAGAAGAGGAACATCATCCTAGCACTCCTGCGCCTAGTCCATCAGCCATCAGTGAGGGATACCGGCCATCTGGAACTTTAAAATGAACTCTGAAACTGAATCTTATTACGAATTGTAAAGCACCATTTTAGCTGTATTTATTGAATTTTTAATGTATTTTATGTTTTGTTTTTCGGCTTGCCGCTTGTTTGCCGCCCTGGGCCGTTCGGGTAGGGCGGGATATAAATCCCAAAAATAAAATAAAAATAGAAGGCTCCTCTCTCACACACACACACACACACACACACACACACACCCCTAGAATATATACATACACCCAGAATCTCTCTCTCTCTCTCTCTCTCTCTCTCTCTCTCTCTCTCTCTCTCTCTTTCTCCTCTCTCTCTCAACCCAGAATTAAAATGCATCAATTTCAGTGTGGGGCAGGGGGAATCTACAATAGGAAACAGAGAATGATGCAAAAATAAAGGATCACAGGTCTGATCCACACCAGAGAGGAACAAAACTGAACCAGGGCATTCGAAGTCTAAATGGCAGGTGCCGCAGACATGCAGACGCACCTCTAACACAAAGTTGCATTGACTCCCATTGCGAAATTTCCCTTCTTTCACAACTCACCCCCTTTTAAAAACAGTACACACAGAAATGAAGGGCCTCCTTGCCTGTTCCGAAGCAACACATTAATCACTAAATCACCAGGGCCACAATGAGAAGGCTGTTCTCTTCAATAACTGATCTCTATAGGTTAACAGTCCTCTGACTGAAGAGAAGTCAGAAGTTTGTTTATTTATTCCAAGTGTCTAGGGAAAACCTTGTATCCCAGCAAAGGTCACTCACATTTATCTAAGATCAATGTAGCTATTCTTGAAATGAGTCACTACGAATGAATCACAATGATACAAAAAATACTGGCGTATGTAAATGAAATCAAAAACAGAAAGGCCTATCATCCCTTATCCTATCTTATCTCTTATCCACTTTCAATGCACGTTAGCAACTGTTTGCAAGCGGATTTTGCCGTCTCACACAGTAAAATCCAGTTGCAAAGTGCATCGAAGGTGGATCGAGAGTGCGCTATTCAGCATGTGTGAAAGGACCCTTGATCATTCTTAGGATGCTTTGTCTGAGCCAGTTTGGTGTAGTGGTTAAGTGTGCGGACTCTAATCTGGGAGAACCAGGTTTGATTCCCCACTCCTCCACTTGCACCTGCTGATATGACCTTGGGTCAGTCACAAGCTCTGGCATAGCTGTCCTTGAAAAAGAGCAGTTTGTGTCAGAGCTCTCTCAGCCCCCCCCCCAACCTCACAGGGTGTCTGTTGTGGGGAGGGGGAGGGGAAGGGGTTTGTAAGCCGCTCTGAGACTCCAAGTGAAGGGCGGGGTATAAATCCAATCTCTTCTTCTTCTTCTGAGTAGGAATTTCTGCATTCCATTTTACAGGATGTTTGATGATAGTTCAACAGGTTTTTAAAAACTGGGTTAATCTTATCCATACACCACATGTATCGATTTAGGTAGTAAAGAAGAGAAGAGATTGGATTTATCCCCCGCCCTTCACTTGGAGTCTCAGAGCGGTTTACAAACTCCTTTCCCTCCCCCTCCCCACAACAGACATCCTGGGAGGTAGGTGGGGCTGAGAGAGCTCTCTCGAGGACTGCCCTTGAGAGAACAGCTCTGACAGAACTATGGCTCACCCAAGGTCATCCAGCAGCTGCAAGTGGAGGAGTGGGGAATCAAACCGCTTCTCCCAGATTAGAGTCCGCGCACATAACCACGACGCCAAAGGAGAAGCATGTTGTACGTGGCTTACCCCGGGCACTGCATCCACTCGCCGGGTCAATTTCTCTCCCATCGATTCGGAAGACCCAACGGCCAGGCAGGTTGACGTTGGTCGTTTCTTCAATGTTGACGATTTCTGCGGTTCTGGAACCAGGAATGCTAAAATAGTTGGTGTTGTTCCCACCGTTGAAGCCTGCCTAGAAGACAGAAATGGCACGGAGTTGCCCACGTCGGAGCAAAAACAAAACCACTGAATTATGGGTAGACACTCAGCCTTTCACTCTCTGGGCGATTTCTCACTAGAGCTGCCTCGCAGCACAGCGCCGTTTGCCCCGACACAAACATGTCAATTTCACACCCGAAGCTCCGGGGCTGCATTTTGACTCGGGGCTTCGCCGGATTTCCTCCGCAGTTTCGTGATCCTGGTTTTTGTTTTTTATTTTTGTCTTTTTATTGCTGGCTAAAGAAAAGCCCTTCGAGTCTGGTGTGCGGTGGAAGGAGAGACAGTCCCGTTCCTTTCCACATTCCCACTCCCCTGTTTCTTCCCAACCCCTTACTTCTCCATTCATCAGGCAGCCCACTGCTGTAGGCCAAGCAAGGAGCACGGTTTCTCTGCAAAGCCCGGCCCTGCCTCATGCTTCCAACTTAACACAGGTTCCATGTCCTGAGAAGAGAGGAAGTTCCATTTCCTTTTCCCTCGATCCAGAAGCTGCCTGTGCTATAGGGATGGAGGAAAAGAGGCGATGCCCCCCCTATTTGAATACGGTCTGTTTGAGTGGGAGGGGGAAAGTAAGAAAGCCACCAACATGAAGCTGCCTCCATTTCCCCTAGGGCTTCCTCTTCCTCTTGAAGAGCCCCCTCCAAGGATTGTTTTAAAAGCCAAGCCTGGTGCCTTACTACTGGATGCATGCATGACCACAGGGGAGGGGCCATGAATAGCTCAGTGGCAGAGCATCCGCTTGGCATGCAGAAGGTCCCAGGTTCAATCCCCGGTATCTCCAGTTAAAAAGGATTAGGTGTAGGTGATGTGAAAGACCTCCGCCTGAGACCTTGGAGAGCTGCTGCCAGTCTGAGTAGACAATAGTGACTTTGATGGACTTAGAGTCTGATTCAGTAGAGGGCAGCTTCATGTGTTCTGGGGAGGGGCTGTGACTCAGCAGCAGAGAATCTGCTTGGCATGCAGGAGGTCCCAAGTTCAATCCCCGGTATCTCCAGTTAAAAGGGTGTAGGTGATGTGAAAGACCTTTGCCTGAGACCCTGGAAAGCTGCTGCCAGTCTGAGTAGACCTAGAGTCTGATTCAGTAGAAGGCAGCTTCATGTGTTCCTGGGAGGGGCTGTGACTCAGTGGTAGAGCATCTGCTCGGCATGCAGAAGGTCCCAGGTTCAATCCCTGGCATCTCCAGCTAAATGGACTCTGGCAAACCATGGCCAATCAGAGTAGACAATAATGACCTTGATGGACCAGTGATCTGACTCGGTATAAGGCAGCTTCATGTGACTACCTTACTATGGAACAACGTGGATGGGAGGAAGGACAGGCAAGGCTTTTGCTGTGGCCACCAGGCCCTAACATGGTCCTGTGAGCAGACGGCCCTTGAGGATGAGCTCAAGATCTTACCTGAGCCATCACACCACCGAGACCTGGAACTCAGAAAGGATGAGCAAAAGGCAAGGCAAAGAAAACAAAGAAAATAAGGGCACTCCAGGGCAGGGGTTCCCCAACCTTTTTAATCCTGAAGAAAACTAACCAGTCCTGATCACAGAATTCAGGCTGTTCCCAGCAAAGAGATTTGAGTTTCAAATACTGGCCTAGTCCTGTGGATAATAATAATAATCTTTCAATTTATTGATCGCTCAATCCTGCAGAGCTTGCTGGCTCTGAGCGATTTACAGTTACTCATTTCTACGAGGGACTAA